>NC_089758.1:3546733-3711733 GCF_040412425.1 Macrobrachium rosenbergii
TATATATATACATATATATACATACATACACACACAGTACCAACGAAAACGATGCACTGCAAAGACCTTAACAAAGATAAGGTAAAGCTAAGACACAGGGAATATACAGCTTTAAACATCCTGTCGACCAAAGAACCTGAACACTTCGCTCAAGGGAAAAACTTCAGCCCAGATACAACGGCGGCGGCATTCCACAAGACACATTTGAGATGTGCTGCAGCGCAGCCTACAGCCACTCGTCCTTGAGAACTAACAAACGCACCAACACGCACACACCACTGCTGCTTGTTCAATGAACCACACCTGCATTCCAGCCACCTGATCAGAACACCCGCCAATCCATCACATCGACACCATCTAGAACAATTCGCCAGACCCTCTCACCCCTGGGGGGGGGGTTAAGGATATGTCAGGTGGCTAAACGAGTAGAGGGGTCGAGGTGATGTTGGGATGACGTCCTGGGTTGCAGGTGGCTTTGTGTGACGGATATCTCTCTCTCTCTCTCTCTCTCTCTCTCTCTCTCTCTGTAATATCAACATTACAAACTCCGTCATCCAACGACAAATGGCAAAGTTCCTGTTATTCTACACTGGTGTCACTCACGGACCCACTTCCTACTGTTATTATCTGTGTCTCCCCCTCGACATTCTCATTTATTCTTTCTACCCTATCCAACATCAAACATTTACTCCTACCTTTTACTCTTTCTAATCATTTCTTGGTCTGTTCTTTGTCACTGCCATCCCGACCGCAAAATTTCCTCTTTAGCTGCTTCACTCTAGTCTTCATTCTTCTTAAAATTCTATGTCTCTATTTCTTTGACCTTTGCCTAAAACAGTTTTTTATTCGATATTCTTCATTTACCAGAACATCGAGCTCACATCAAAGAAAACAAGGTCTTGAGACAAAATGACGTGACCTGGACCAGAATGGCATGCACCCAATTAAGTCCATGAGCCCATTGTCAGGAACGAAGGGGAGGGGCTCAGAAAAAAGAGGCGGGGCTTGTAACGAAGGGGCGGGGCGTACCGCATGACTTCAGGCAGATGCCTTGAGCAATCACTGCGCACCATCAGTTAAATGAATGTGCCACATACGAAAATAAAAGTAACAACTAAATGACAGGTCCTTCGGCTAAAAAAATTTTCGCAATTTTTTTTATTAATATGTTTTGTCTAAGTCAAAATAACACGCAACTTGAATTAAGCCTCAAATGTCCGAGTCAAGTCCTGTCAAATCCTTTGGCTTAAAATTTCTACAGCCACAAGGTTCATCAAGTTCATGAACTTCAACAGTGATATTAACAGTTCTTGAGAGATCATTAACCTCCTCTTGACTGTTGAAACACACACACACACACACAACCTTCTCGGCTTCACACTGACTTAGAAATAAATTAGTGATACGCTCTATTAGGAACATGGGGTATGTATTGAAATTTTTAATAAGTAGTTCAGTATTTCTATTGCCGTTCAATATAAAATTAGAGAACTCGGTTAAAATATAACGGCCGGTGAGTTATGGACTTTGATGATACCAAACTAACTTTGACTACGTTGAGATGTAGGTAATTCATTCTGTGAGCTGTAGATGGATGGATGGAGTATGGGTTTAACGCCAAAGAATAGGCATTGGGACCCATAGGGCCATTTAGCGCCACAATGCAACATGAAAACGGTTAATTAATTAATGAATGACAAGATAAGGAACGCAAAAAACTTGCTCATATGAAGCAAAGATGAATTTCAAGCTTGGTAATAAATACAAGATGGCATTCTTAAATAAAATGGATGGGGAAAAATAGTGGTGAATTCATAATCAATCACAAAGTTGATGCCACAAGAAACTGGAGTTAGATAAGCGAACAATACAGTTCACGAGGAAGAAGTCGTTACCTCTGATGAAACAGCATACCACGCAACCAGAATACTAATCACAATGGCGGTAACCTTACGACGTAATACTTGATTGTTATGGTCACCTCATAATCTCCCCATCTCTAGTGATGGACGCACATGCTGAAGTGTTTGCTATACAGAACTACTTGAGGACACTGGCTCTTAGCCAGTAATATTCAGTGACATTCTACAAGCAGGTATAAGTTATTCATATGTATCTTACTGTTCTTCTGGCATTTATACATTTGTTTATCTATTCATTTTGGACTCTACAAGAGCATACGTAAGGGGCAACCTCATCTGCTTGTCCGACACCAGTCACTTGAAGTCAGCCTGGTCAGATTCCCCTGGTGACAAACAAATATTCACACTTTCTCTTCCAGAAACGTCTAATTAAAATGACATAAATCCATACCTAACAAACTGCACACAGATATATATATATATATATATATATATATATATATATATATATATATATATATATATATATATATATATATATGTTATATATACATACGTATGTATATATATACATATATAAATTTCTGACTCACAACGGGCCCGGACACCGGTCTTTCGAGTGAGAGTCCAGGGCATTATATATATATATATATATATATATATATATATATATATATATATATATATATATATATATATATATATATATATATATATATATATATATATATATATATAATATATACAGTATATATATAATATATATACATATATATACAGATAGATAGATAGACAGATAGATAATGTGTCTATATAATGTTTATGCATCATCATTATGCCGTCTACTTTACCAAGGGGTGGCTCCAGAGAAAAAAGCAATGTTCATGCCACGTTCATACATGTATTCAAGGCCATTTGGCAAATAGCATAACAACGCACTCATTTTCCAGTATTTACGCCTATTATGAGGTATTTTTTAGTAGAAAAAGCCAAGCCAGAGAGAGAGAGAGAGAGAGAGAGAGAGAGAGAGAGAGAGAGAGAGAGAGAGAGAGAGAGAGAGAGAGAGAGAGAGAGAGAAACAAAACTCTAACAAAATACGAACAAATAAAGACTGACCTTGTGAACGTTAAGACACTGAAAATCCAGTGAGCTTTTCCTCTCAACTCCAGCCTACGCGTGAATCAAAATTCATTACCACACCAAATGCAACTTTTCAATCCGTAAAACAGAGTAAGTCAAAGAATTTCCGAACTAAAGAGGAGAGTGAGGGTTCAAGATTTACCATTTGCATCTGGCAATCAATTTTCACTGCAAACGAGAAAGCCGGCGCCAATCTCACATTCTTTGTTTCAGACTTGAGGTAAACAAGTTCTCTCTAACTAGGAGAGTTGACCTTCACCTTGGATCAGGTGATTCCTATAAAATTCTCCACCACTGACCTTTCAGTAGTCCTGATTAAATACAAACTTCTGAAAATCAAATACTTGAAACCTCGAAAGTCATGAGTGATCTTTGACCATCTAATACATCCTTCGATTTGACTAAAATCTGCTGTTTTACTATTCACACACATTTCTATTTCTTAACTTAAATCATGTGGATACCTAAAAAAATTATTTCCAACTCTGACTGCGATCTATTTTGATCTTATTTTCCCAAGAACTAAACACTGAATTACCAAACAGTAAAATCTACATGGCCTTTGATATCCAACCCAGAGATCACCTTTAAAAATTTTTTTTTTTTGTGACCTTTCACGCCAAACTTTGTCAAAACCCTGAATTCAATTTATGTACACAAAATATGAATTCAATTTATGTACACAAACTATGAATTCAATCTATGTACACAAACTATGAATTCGATTTATGTACACAAACTATGAATTCAATCTATGGACACAAACTATGAATTCAATTTATGTACACAAACTCTGAATTCAATTTAGGTACACAAATTATGAATTCAATTTATGTACACAAACTATGAATTCAATTTATGTACACAAACCATGAATTCAATTTATGTACACAAACCATGAATTCAATTTATGTACACAAACCATGAATTCAATTTATGTACACAAACTATGAATTCAATTTATGCACACAAACTCTGAATTCAATTTATGTACATAAATTATGATTTCAATTTATATACACAAACTATGAATTTAATCTATGTACACAAACTATGAATTCAATTTATGTACACAAACCATGAATTCAATTTCTGTACACAAACTACGAATTCAATTTATGCCCACAAACTATCCATGTGAAATACCTAGAAAATCATTCGCAGGCAAGTTGTCTACGTTGTACCCAACACCAAAATAGGTACTATTCAACCTATAACACATTAAAAACTTTTGCAAAGAGTAATTAGGAGGATAGGAAGACCTAAAAATGGCTGGATAGACGGTAAGAGGTGCTGTCAAAAGCGGTTTCAACAACCAGCAAGCTTCAGAATGCGTGCACAACACGGGCGTATGACGCAACGTTTGCAGCGCGACTCACAGGCATTCTGTGAAGGCTTATGAAAGGCGAACGTTGTGGAAGTTATAGTGAAGAGGGGTTCATCCATGATCCAGCAGTTTAAGAAATAATGTGGCAGTGACGGCACAGCCACACATTTACACTCGCTTAATATTCTATATATATATATATATATATATATATATATATATATATATATATATATATATATATATATACTATATATATATATATATATATATATATATATATATACTGAATAAATACATGTGTATATATATACATATATATATATATGCCACATTACTAGTAAACTCATATCTATATATGCCTTTATATATATAATAAATGAGAGAGAGAGAGAGAGAGAGAGAGAGAGAGAGAGAGAGAGAGAGAGAGAGAGAGAGAGAGAGAGAGAGAGAGAGAGAGAGAGAGAGATTTATGGTAAGATATATATGTAAATATATTTATTTATATATGTTTGTATATATATATTTATCTTTCTATATATATATATAAATATATATATATATATATATATATATATATATATATATATATATATATATATATATATATATATATATAATAAGCGAGTTATCAAAGCATGTGCAGGACCAGTGGCAGCTTCAGCGAACCACCAGGACGCGTTCGCTCGTCAATTTCGTATTGCAAAGAGAGGGACCGACGGCATAACCTCTATTTATAGAACAACGCGCGCACACACGCACGCACACACACACACACACATGCAACACCACCGCCAGCAGCAACAGCCTCCTTGTTGCGCAATGCATCAGCAACAATCCCCACGAGACATGGAATCATGCTTTCTTCGAGAAGGATGTTAGAATGCTGACCGACCCTCGTATTTGGCGGATGCTGCATGTACGGCGAACCTTTGGAAAAGTCGCAGCCAGCAAACTCATAGATAAATGTCTGACAGGAAACCCTGCTGGCATTGTGTAATTCCGGGTCACATATGCAATCACCGACTAAAATAAACATATCAATACTTTCAAAACGGGCTTTATATGCAGACAGGAATAGCTAATAGCCTGGCCGGTCAGACTCAGATTATCTGGGCAAACATACAGTGTTGCAATGGGAACAAAGTTTTTCGTCGAAATAATAGGCCATCATTTTCACTGTTGGTCAACATGATTAGTCCAACAACACCGCCCAAACGGATGGACGGACGGACGGACGGACAAACTGAACATAACAGGATTTTCGTACACGTTTGTTCTCAAAGAAAACCAAAGGAAGTTACAGACGACGACGACGACTTCCGAAATGCACAACCGACACTTTCCAACACGAATCCCGAAATGAAAAGACTCGAGCACCGAACGACGCAGAAGGGAAAAGCAGGAGAGGAGAGGAGAGCTGATGATCCAGCGTCCAAGAAACCACACGATGACGAATCTTGGCCGACAGCGTTAACACTACCAGATTCCGGGGAAGTGACTGTTCCCCTTTAATCTGTAACATTTACATCTCATCTAATTCCAAACTCGAGCTTCCCTCTTCAAAATCACCAAGTGGATGTCGGGCGCTAAAAGAGGGGGGGTACGGGTTGCTAAATGCTTATGTAACCAGTAAATATTTAAGAAATATTGCTTACATGAAATGGACATGAGCGTTAATTTTTCAACGTTATTGCCTTCTCCCTTATCTTTGTCAAATTATATGCCCTCCGCAAAAGGAGGCTTCGCTTTTGGCTCGGGATGTTCCAGTTTATCGGCAAGATTAAGTTGAACGTTATTAGTGATCTTCTACAAACATTCTACCAACAATACCATGACTTTCAAGGAGGAGGGATCTGTTAGAAGGAAGAGTTCACGCTTACGAAACCGAAACCTTAGGCACCATTACCATAGATTTGGTGACCAAATTTAAAAATCAATTACGCAAAGGAAGTCTGATCGGTTTCACGTCTAATCTTAACCAGCACATTTCTACTGGATCTAGACAACTACCACTTCTTCTTCTTCTTGTCTTCCTTCTTACGGCTTTTATGAACTTTATTCGCAAGCTCCCTGAGAACAGCACGTCAAAAAAGAGGAAAAAGTGACACTCGAGATACGATTAACATTATATTGATAAATACGAGTTCCCTTCATCGAGTACACAAGTCGAAAGCTATCACAAAACTGACGGTGACAGTGAGCGCTTGCCTGACTGATAAGACAGGCGCTGGTCGTTGTTGTATTCTCCAACATATCATGAAGTCAATTGTGTAATCGTCGTCATTTTGTGACTCATCGTTATTCAGCCCGTAAACGGTAGCCCTGGATGCCATCACCCCTGCAGTCTGAGGTCATCTGGCCACTCGCCTAGGCATTGCCAAATTTCATTTACGTTAACATTCCAATAAAATTAAAATACCTCATAGTGCAATTATATATATATATATATATATATATATATATATATATAAATACTTGAAACATCACAGTAGATGCACGTGACTTCAGTGTATACGCGAATCCCACAGGAAAATGACAGGCAGAAGCGCTTTCACGTTTATTAACGCATCGTCTGGGCACAAATGAGACACAGATGAAAGGAAGGTTACAAAGTAAACAAAAAAGAACAAGAATACCAGATGGTCAACAGTCCAAGGGTAATAAACAGAATAATCCAGGATAATCCGGGACCAAGAAGTCACAAACTAAAACATAGGCCTAACTACAAGAGATAGTTTAGCGAATATATTTAGCCATATATATATATATATATATATATATATATATATATATATATATATATATATATATATATATATATATATATTTATATATAGAACCAACTGAAATTATCCATGTACGAAGTAATGTTAATTAGGTGTTCTGGAATGCATCTGCATTAATTACTGGGGTACTGAAAGGGAATATTATTTCACCCTGTTGTTTGTGTGTTGTATAGAGATATAAGTTAACGATAATATATAGGCTGAAGTTTTATGCATGGGTTTCATCCTTGATTCAGCAGCGAAAGATGAACGAGACAGCAAAGATTTTTCTATCGTTTAGGGCCAATTCCTGATTTCAAAAACTGCTTTTTACCAGAAAAAAAACTTAGTGCACGGGTGTCTGTGTATGTTTATTCATAACAGACCATCAAAATAAGAAGTCACGACCAAAGTTACTCATCGAAAGCCGGAAACCAGCAGACGACTCCAATTCATATCCATTGCTATCAATTGAATATCCTTCACTTCACTTTTAAGTACCAGAAGAACTTTTTTTCTGCAACATAAAAACTTATGAGAGAGAGAGAGAGAGAGAGAGAGAGAGAGAGAGAGAGAGAGAGCTCTGTTGCATGTAAATCGTGAGGCTTCCAACACAAGCAGAGGAGGCAACATTATCGAATAACTGCAAGGAAGCGTCGCCTATCGCAAGCTCGACCGTTGCCAGCTTCTTAATATAAGATTACCGGAAAAATCTCGAGCTTACGAAAGTTGGGGACATCCAAAAACACTTCTCAGATGGAAATGCTGTGAGATTTTATTTTATCAAGAGTGACAGACTACATGAGTAACAAATGTAAAACTATTGTTAATTAATTTCTGTGTAAGTCAGTGATTAGTTGAAATAATATCCTAGCTTTTGTTTTTTTCCTGTATCATTTTTGTGTATACATTTACTCATCGTACGTGTCTTCTCTCCACTTCTTCCACATAAAGATAATCTACGACGTGAAAGCTTGATTTTTTTAAAGTTAAACTTGATTTTCTTGGTTCGTTCTCAATGAATCTCGCTCATTCTAAAACATAAAAAAACGCAATTCATTCCACGTACTTAGTGTAATGTCACCTAGCAGGTTCTACTATAGCAGAACCAGTAACCTAATGCTCTACTTTTGTCCTCTCACCATAACCTTCTTCAACTCCACAAACCCCTCACATACGACAAAGTGAGGTAAATTAGACACACAATACTTTAAGAAAATTTTAAACCCTATCTATTTCTATGACAATATGAAAATCCCTCTTAATTACTTACTCCCGAATTTCTTTACCTGCGTTTTAGATTACCCATAAATATTTTTGCCCCATACATACGTTCCAGAGTAAATGATCAGTACAAGAGGTGAATACAGAGAGTTGAAACCCAAAACTGCATGCCGAAATGACGCTCCACAACATGAATACTCTTTCTTCAAAGTGATTATGAAAACATAAAACCCAAGAACAATTACTTCTCAGATAAATAACCAACAGTACATGAAATCTAATCGTCATTGAAATCTTCACTGCAACTACGTGAAAGCACTGAGAATTTTGGAAAGAAAGTGTAAGAAAAAGAAATCATATAGCTTACAAAAAAAGACGACTAATTAAATTTTGCAATTACAATGATATTAAGGATTTTTTTTTCCAGCATGAAGCTATCTCCCCTAACAAGGGGTGGCACAAAATACACGCGCACAAACACAAACACACACACACAGCAGTCGCTAAAACATGCACGATTTAACTGTTGTCCCGTAGATGAACCCTTGTGCAGAAAAAGAAAATTCTACACTAGAGGCTTCATTCACCTACGGGTCCTACACAAATAACTTGCAAAAGCCCGTCACCAGTCAACACCCATTCCGGCTCACCTCTTCACGTGGCTTACCATCTATATCTGCTCCTTCGTTCATATAAAAATCAACCACTTCCATACTTCAACCATCCATATTAATAAACAGTGCATCATCATCTTGTTTTCATATACCTCCATAACCTTACTCCTCATTACATTCACCAATGATCCTTACTATTGTTTTTTCAATTATAATTTTAATCCAAGCACCTTAATGTTGTTTCTTCAATTGTAATTTTAATCCAAGTAGAAACCCTAGTTAGTATATCAGAATGCCACAAGATCAAAGGAACGCAACACAATATAGAAAATAAAACTGTGAAGTACAAAGTATGACTGACAATTGCAAGATTACGAAGACCATTCCACAATTTGGTCACAACGAGAACATAACCTCCAGAAAATTCTATATGGTATCGAACCTCACTTAAGAAAAGGCAACTCTTAAAATGAGCTACAAATCTAGTTTTAAATCGTAGATGGTACAGTCTGGGAAGATAAAAATTCAAAGATTGTATCTGAATCATAAAATGTCTATTAAGACATGCACAATGAGCAAACTGAACGACAGTGCCGGCCGGATGTTAAGATTAAGAGATAAGAACTTTATTCAAACTTCAGTTTCTGTCCAACAATCAAGATACTGGCCAGCTGCTTGTGCAAAAACAAGGAAACAATTTTCAAACATGGAAGAATTCAAGAATTAAAACATTTCCTCAGGATAGACAGTTCTCCAAAAATCCCCAGACTTTCTCAGTTCACGAGTTTACGATTTTTTATTTATTTATTTTTTTTTTTTTGCAAATGAAGACGTGCCAGACTGGTTATGTTTCTCTTAAGTGATCTGGAGCCAAGAATGTCACCTAGAATTTCAAGTGAGCTTCATTTAGTAACAAAAAACAAAAAGCAAAACCAAAAAAATTAAAGAAAAGAATGGGACGGACCGCATCCAAAGACCTAAACCTGATAATAATCGTAAGGTTTGTTAAAATTTAACTGAATCTCACATTATCTGCACCATGTACTAATTCTACGTAAACCTCTTTTAAGAGATTCAACAACCTTATATCTACGTTCCAATAATGTATTCAAGGCCAAACCACGTATCATATGCATATAATGTAAGAAGAAATTAGCCAACAACACTACCCTGGGGAACACCACAGATTAAATTCCTGTAGCGACTACAGTGCCCGTCAATAACTACTCTGCAATCTACTAGTAATGGTCCACCTACTCCTATCTGCCTAAGTTAGAAAACAAGGACCTCAAGATGAACATGGACACAAGTGCCACTGAAGTCTAGACTAATCATACAAGCAATTTTCAAAATCACACTAATCCCTTCTGCTCCGAGCAATTCAGCTTTGCCTCTTCTATAAATTTACATTCAGCTAATCTAAAACAATCACTCTTATTAACCAAGGACTCCATTCACTTTATACATCATCTCTCCATCTGCATATTTTACTCAAGAGATTCATTTATTTTTCCCAACTTTCCACAAGACTCTTCATTGTTACTTAACGCAAGAACTTCATACTACTGAAAATGCAACCTTCTCTTTGTCACTTACCCGCATTTAAATCCCCTAGCACAACCAGGCACAGATTCACACTTCAAACATCATCTATCCATCTCATTCCTTTTACTTAAGAGATTCACTTACTTTTCCCTACTTTCCACAAGACTCCTTTTTTGTTACTTAAAGCAAGAACTCCATACTACTGAAAACGCAAACCCCCTTTCTTCGTCACTTACCTAGCATTTAAATCACCTAGCACAACCAGATACAGATTCAATCTCATCATCATCACCAACACTACAGGATGCATAAGGCCTCTGTGAAATTCTGCCACTCATGCCTCTCCTCTCCTTTATTTCCCACAAATCTCCAGCCTCCCTACTGATAGTTCTCATCCAAGTAGGTTTGGGTATTACAACTCTCGGTGCTCACAAGTCTCCAAAGGTTCTTGCAAAGGATATGTCCAAGCCATCTCCATCCTCCTTTCATCACTATTTCATCTACAGATAGAAATTCATATTTCCCTTGTGGTACAACTTCTAACTTTGTCTTCCCATCATGCTCCTAATATTTTCCTTATAAAATAGACATCTTTTAAATAGCGTTTCATTGTCATACCACGACTCATTTCTGTATAAGAATATTGATTAGACTTATCCATAATCTTACTCTCTTATGGAATTTCAATCTAATAGATTCGCCAGTTCCATTAACTTTTCGTATTTCACACGAACGCCATAGTTACCCTTAGGCCTTTCATAACATTGGTCCATGGATGCTACCCGATGCCTTGGATTAATCAACAAAAGCCCTCAGAGGGGGGATTGTCAGATTTCATACACACCTGTACAATATGTCTTGGCACAATTATTTGATCTGTGCACTTTGCAATTCGTGCCTTTTCCAAAACCAGCTTGTTCACCTATACTTCCTTCTCCATCTTACTGAAAATAGGCATACTGAATATTTTCATTATTACCGACTAAGTGCAATGCCCCCTACAGTTACAAATTTCTTTCGTATAAAGCTATGGCTTTCAATTCCCAGTCATAAGATTCATTACCAAGGATGCTTTGCACTCTAATATTTTTTCATTCCTGGACCATAAACAATCATCATTACTATTTTCCCATAGCCACACTCAATCTTACCCATGCATGCCTTTGAACATTACATTTGCAATCTTTCACCCATCCCCAGTCTTCCTGAATAGCTATTTATCAATATATAATAAAAAAAAAAGTTTTGAAGGGTGTACTTTACTCACTGCTAGAGCTTCCACATGTTACCACAGATTCCATGTCCTTACCTGAAGAGAAAAAAATAAAAATCACTTGTCAGACATAGTCATAATTGTTGATGTTTTCTAATTTTTTTTTCTGACCTACTTGAAAACATGTTTCCATGAAGGTGTTCCACATAGTAAACTGGCTACATTCTAAATCTAAAAACCAGAAACGTGATTTGTTCAAGTTGAAACTGACATTTACTGTACTCATTCCGGATCTATCCTTTGTTCTCGGGAATTTAAGTGTATAAACGAAAGTTATATTTTCACCTATGACGAAACTAAGAGTGAAGCTTGACCCATCAGACTAATCTAAGTCTCATCTTTGTTGATCTGATTAGTATCTGGTGCTATCCTCAGCCAAATCTTATGCGACAATTTGAATGAACTAAAAAGTAATAACCAAACTTCTTGAAAACTTATTATAGAGAGAGAGAGAGAAAGACTCAAGTTTTCGCTAGCTGTGGGCATATCTTCAAAAGGGTATCTAGCAGCTTATCTACAACAGATAACAAGTGATAAGTGATAACGAATGGCGACAAGGCTCCCTAACCAGACAGCATATACGGTATATAACAAAATAATATTCTTTCAACGTCTGACTTCAACTTTGAGCAGGACGATGTAAAACGCTTTTGTGCCGTACCAATAAACATTCACTGCCCTAATGTAGCCTACTACATATCTGAAACTGACGGAGCACAAAGAGGGTACAACGCGAAGGCATACCCAAAGATGAATCAGTATCAATCCTACTCAGAACTCTTACTAATGGCACTTGGCCAGTTACAACTTGGCAAGGAAGAAAGAATACTCATAAACAGTTTAATGAAAAAAAAAAATTAAACTAACGGTACTCATGATTAAAAAAACTACTATATTTAGTCGCTAAATCAATGCCAAATCTTTTTGTTTCAAAAATGAAATTCTATTACATTTACTTACCATAGTAGTCAACTTGAGCAATGCAAAAGAATGTCGTATTTCGAGTAAAATAGCTTTTCAATGCAAAAGAATTTCGTATTTCGAGTAAAATAGTTTTTCAATCCTCGTAATGAACTCATAAACATTCGCTACAGAAACTTACGAATTCTAGGAGCACAATTAAGCATTATCCTTAACTATATCGAAAATATAAACGAAATGAACGTCCTACTATACATGCTAAGCTCATAGGAATGACAAATAACTGTTATCTTCCTCATAATGAACAGGATGAAATTACTCCGACTGTTCATAACGTAGGATGTTCATAAATTAGGAAGGTAACAAAGGTTATTTATTACACCCTTGGGCTTGATATAAAATTCTTTCAACCGTACTTCTACACGATAATCATGATGCATTATACCTGTTTTTTAAGAATAAAAAACAACACAACGCGCGATATCTATGGAAAATAAACCAAGCATTTCTATACAAGATTATCATTAGCAGGCAATAAACGGTAACTTTCACGAAAAGCCGTACAATTTCGATCACCACTACTGTAATAAAAAGCACCAGTACGCAATAAAACACCAGCAGCAATTAATAACAGTAATGTTAGCACATAATAACAATAACAATCACAACGGCCGATATTACTACCATTACTTCGACAATGAAATATATCCCAAATCCAACACCACACCCGCAAGAAAACCCCGGAGTAAATGCGCTGCCAAACGGGTCTCAACACTAAAAGTAAGAAAAGATGGTGGGGAGAGAATACAGAGAAAAAAAAAAAAAAAGGCTCGAGAGAAACCCCCAATCTACAAAACATCCACGGATCAGCTTAAAACAACTGCCCTACGGCCACAAACTCCCAAAACTATATTTGGCAGCTCTAAAACAAAATAAACAGCAAAGCTAGCAAACAAACAGAAAAGACCAACACTGACTTTACTTTGGCTTGAGAGAGAGAGAGAGAGAGAGAGAGAGAGAGAGAGAGAGAGAGAGAGAGAGAGAGAGAGAAAAGATACTACGGCTGCCAGAGCGGATAGTTCGTTAGTTAAATTGCCACCTCATAGCCATTTTCATCTTCCGCCTCTGGTGTGTGTGTGTGTGTGTGTGTGTGTGTGTGTGTGTGTGTGTGTGTGTGTGTGTGTGTGTGAGAGAGAGAGAGAGAGTTTTAGAAAGTTATTAACAGAGCTTATACTACAAAAAGATCAAAAGGGGGCATATAACTATTAACAACCCCATACACTTAGTAAATAACAAAAAGTCTTGTTTAGCATGAACAGCCATATCGATGAAAATTTCTGAACATTGAAGAAAAATCCTTAAGTGCATGGATATGCGCTCTCAAAAAATGACAATGTATTCTATATCTGATTAAATATTTCAGTACAGAGGCGACATACATCTCCATTGCTCACACACAATGCGCATAGGTTCTAAGCTTCTAAGCACAGCACAGTTGGAATTCAAGCGTCCAAGGCCGAGAAGAAAGGACACCCGTGATGAAAATATGCACAATAAAGCAGATAGACTGAATTTAGAAATCATCCTTCCCGGCTGAATGCATCCAAACGCGGAACATTAAACTGCCCTTTCTCTACCCAAAGGAGGGATTCAGTTAAAAATCCGTTCCAATGCAGCGCTCGATATGGAACAGAAAAAACTACTAAATGATTTCTCTCGAAATAGAAAGAACCAGAGACGATTCAATAGAGCTGTGGGATGCAAGGCTGATCGGGACAGCAGATGCGATTGACGAACCAGAGACGTTAATTACTACTCTAATCAGATGGGCTGTGTTTGCCTTCTCCATATTAAGGCTTCGCTAAAGAGGGGAATATCGGGAACACGGATGGCAATAAACGAGAATGACGGTCCACACGTAAATAAATGCGGATTTCCAGGAGAGAGAGAGAGAGAGAGAGAGAGAGAGAGAGAGAGAGAGAGAGAGAGAGAGAGAGAGAGTCGCCTCCTGGTCGATTTCATTACAAAAATATGAAAGGAAAGACGCGAGATGGTTTTCCACTTGGCGATATTTTCTAACGGAAGTGATTAGTTCATTTCAAGTCAAGATCATCTACTGTTTAAATTTCCAATTTTCCTGCTGAAGAATTTTGTGCCATCATCTTTTTTTCAGCCTCTACAAGCAACAACTGCGAAAGCAGGAGGCGACTACAAACGATCAAAGCATCTGGCCAGCCAGCCATCTTAATCAATATCACCGAATGGCATTTTGCACTCAATACCACCCAAACGAAAGGATACGCCCACCTTACGTCACCGTTAGTCCTGACGTGTGGAAATCATTATCAAACTAATCAAAAGTATATTAACCTGATCGGCAAGTTTCCCCTGCATAGCGAGCCAAACTAAATATTATCAGTAAAATAAAGTCAACAGTTTTTTAAACCGTTGAAAATAAATATGGGAACCTAACAATACCATTGCAGCCTCTGTATCTTCACAACTCCATGAATCAATATGCACGCACAAATATACCTGTTATATGCATACACAAATCAAAAATGCACAAAGAGCAATATCACGATGTTCATATATTCCAGCAAAACACACAGCCCGTTTAGAAAATCGATTGTGAGATGATTCACAACACAAGAGTTGGGAAAAAAAAAAAAAAACCAACGGCGAACAAATGTGGGTGACTCCGGAGTGCAATGCAAATGATGAAATCGATTGAATGTGAGCAGCCTGCATGGCGCAAATGGTGGGGGGAGGGGGGGCGCCAGCTGGGGATGTTGGGGCAGGGGAGGGTGGTAAGCTTGATGAGATTCAAACACGTGCAATGAATGCGCGGAATCCTATTAAAAAACTAAAACTCAGAGAGAGAGAGAGAGAGAGAGAGAGAGAGAGAGAGAGAGAGAGAGAGAGAGAGAGAGAGAGAGAGAATAACCAACGAAGAGAAACTCCGAAACTGCGTTTTCAAAACCTAATAAATAGAAAGCTAAATCTGACAAAAGATAAATACTTTTCAAAGAACACTTTCACAATAATAATAAAATATGAGGAAATGAACTTTGGCAAGGCCTCCCATTTGACACAATACAAATGCCTTCTGCATACTTCCATACACATCTGCATACGAGCATGACAAGTTCTTTCCTTATCGAAGGTAATCACCCATGGAAAATTTGTGTACAAATACTCACGCAATCCAACAAATGCAACCCACAAGAACGAAGGAATGCAACCATCAGAAAAATGAGTGATTTCATAGCTGTGTCACGTAAAAAAAAAAAAACCTGCTTTGATTAAGATAACTGATAAGCTTTCATAAAAAAGGGAGTCTCTCCTAAATTAACAGCCATGTTTAATGATTACAAATTCATGTGCAACAGACTATGACTTTAAATTCCAAAGTTAATCGGCTGCTTTTACAGTGGATGTAATGGAATGCTCATCCGTCTCATTTATATTCTATTAAACATGTTTCCCTAACATTTAAATTCGGAATAAAAACAACTGAAAAACAACCGAAGTTTCCAGAGCTGGACAATCATTCTTAATCACAACGCGACGATACTGTCACCTTACTTTTAACTTGCTGAGAAAGGAAATATTTCCACTACATCCATTTTCGGTACAATTTCCAAAAGTGCTCGTAAAAATCAAAACCAAGGTTGATTCAAATTCAAAGTTCCAGTCACATTAAAACAAAAATACAGGAATCAAACGTCATACACGAAACAATCGACAAACGTCATGCGCAGATGAACTGGTGAAATGCAAGTCAGTTACCCGTTTAGTTTACATATCGGAGAAAAGCTGGAAAAACACAACCGAGGTAAACTTTAGAAGGTATAACAAACAAACAGAAACGTACAACGCAGCACACGGAACAATATAGACAGGAGGCGCAAAATACTTTTAAGTTAAAATAGCCATAATCTCTTAAAAGGATTTCAAATCATGGCTGAACCGGTATTAAATACTGAAGGGGATACCAACGGGAATAAAGAATGGGACTTAACAATGAACCTAATCCCGGGTACC
This sequence comes from Macrobrachium rosenbergii, assembly GCF_040412425.1. NCBI lineage: Eukaryota > Metazoa > Arthropoda > Malacostraca > Decapoda > Palaemonidae > Macrobrachium > Macrobrachium rosenbergii. The sequence goes on from NC_089758.1 coordinate 3,563,455, forward strand.
CCTACCCCCATGGGTCAAGAGCACCCCCCCAACACCCTAACCTCTCTCTCTCTCTCTCTCTCTCTCTCTCTCTCTTTACCATTACGGAACCAGGCGAACTCAACCGATGAATTTAGCAGGACGCAACCACATGAACGTATTTAGAAAACTCTTTCAAGTCATAAATATTCCAACTGTTTTCCGACGTTTTAATTTTCACGGGAGTTGTGAACGCTCATTTATTACAGGAAAAAAAAAATCATTCTTCTAATTGAAAACATGATGAGAATGGCATCTACAGTGGTGACTGGAAATCACTGGCAGCCAGAAACCTGGGCGATATGAATAACATAGGACTGGCCGAGGCGCACCCTGCTCCAGATGGCACATTCTCATGATTTATAAGCCAAAGGCTTAGATACAGACTCTTGATCAAAGTCCATGATCCGCGTTCAACGAACAGGATTTACCAGCACTCCTAAAGGGCAACCGACGGGACTCATACGTCTATGCATGTGGGTCCTGCTCATTATTTAACTCGGGTTCAGGAAGTATAATGTACAATAAATTTGCGTGATACACACTTATATAATGTACAGCAAATTTACGTGATACACTTATATAATGTACATCAAATTTACGTGATAAGACTCTTAAACTGAAATTCAAACCCAATACAAAACTGACTATTACAAAAATGCGTGAATTACCCACGAAAGTGCTTTAAGAGTTGCTGGATTTATAGTTGTGAGCTAAGTTTCCTTAACTAGAAAACAATCAAAATGAACTTAAATCCGAGGTCTTGGAAGTCGTATTGTGAAACCACTTGGAAGCACATATTTTCTTATCGTTTCCATTATCGTTGTAGTTCGTCACAAGGCAATAAGTCCTATTCGTATTACCGTCCCCTAATAACCCCTGTCCACATCTGATACAGTCTTTACCTACCTTTCATTATTAACCGTCTTAGGAGGGGTGCACATACTTCCTTTCATATAAAAGGTTCTACTGTTTTCAACTGTACCACAAGCAGGTACCTGTTAGCAAAGTATCTTTAATGATCATGAGATCGCTTTTTAAATTTGATGCTCAATTCAAAGGTGTCTGCGCTTAAGGTGCTCAATTCAAAGGTGTCTGCGCTGAAGGTGCTCGATTCAAAGGTGTCTGCGCTGAAGGTGCTCGATTCAAAGGTGTCTGCGCTTAAGGTGCTCGATTCAAAGGTGTCTGCGCTGAAGGTGCTCGATTCAAAGGTGTCTGCGCTGAAGGTGCTCGATTCAAAAGTGTCTGCGCTTAAGGTGCTCCATTCAAAGGTGTCTGCGAGTAAGGTGCTCGATTCAAAGGTATCTGCGCTGAAGATGCTCGATTCAAAGGTGTCTGCGCTTAAGGTGAAATTCACCCAGGCCACTGAACCTTAAAGAAACGATGACAATAAACAAAGAAAAATGATGGAAATAAAGCCGTCCCTTCGTGATATCTGTCTGTTTTCTATAGTTTGACAGTGTAGAGCATATACTTTCAAAGCTTACGTTGTCTCTTTGCTTACAGTTTGTAATTTAACGATAACTTTATTCCTCTTTCCCTGTTATCTAAACTGACTACAAACTGAAAGTAACATTTATTCTCTAATTTTTAATTCCACAATCTTGATGTATTTTAAACTGCTGTGCTTCTACTGTTATTATTTATAAAAATAAATCTCATAACACATTTTTTAAATTATTTTCCTACGCTTACCATAAAAAATTACTTACGAGGTTCGAGCCAGGAAATTCCGATTATTATTATTATTATTATTATTATTATTATTATTATTAATGTTTTTGTTGTTGTTGTTGTTGTTGTTGTTGTTATTCAGAAGATAAACACCTATGCGTATGGAACAAGCCTGCAAGGGCCACTGACTTGAAATTCAAGCGCCCAAAGATTATGGTGTTTTTTTGAGAGATAATAGGAAATAAGAAAAGATCAGTTATTAGAAAATAAAGATAAATCAACAAACTGATGAATATATAAAAAATGTAAAAAAAATTATATAAAATTACAAAGAGAATTATTTTAGGGTAGAAATGAATGTTACGTACCGCCTGCGATCTACGCTTCAATCTACTGTACAGTGCATATTTCGACAGAGGCCAATATTATAAGAGGGACAGATCCTGGATTTGGACAAGTATTATTGTACTTGGGTCCACGGAGCGTTATACTTTAACTAGAGGAACTAGTTCCTCGTTGGACATGTCGGTAGAGTTCTCGGCTAGCCCTCTGCTAGTCCCGAGTTCGAGTCTCCGTCCGGCCAATGAAGAATTAGAGGAATTTATTTCTGGTGATAGAAATTCATTTCTCGGTATAATGTGGTTCGGATTCCAAAATAAGCTGTAGGTCCCGTTGCTCGGTAACCAATTGGTTCTTAGCCACGTAAAATAAGTCTAATCCTTCGAGCCAGCCCTAGGAGAGCTGTTGATCAGCTCAGTAGTCTGGTTAAACGAAGGTATACTTAAGGAACTTTATGGCTTCCGTGGAAACCCTCTTAAAAAATCGCCTACAAAACTAGATCCACTCCGGATTTTCCGGTATACTGGATTTAAATTGTTCGGGTGACTGAGGTTCCAAATGATCACATGCCATAACATAACCTAAATGCACCTCTAAATGTATTATGACGTATACATATATTCACCAGAGAGAGAGAGAGAGAGAGAGAGAGAGAGAGAGAGAGAGATAGAGAGAGAGAGAGAGAGAGAGAGAGAGAGAGAGCGCTAAATAAGCATACTTAAGTGAATGCACTTAGCATAATGTTTAGATACTGATCGCGTCATACAAAAAGGAAAATGTATGCAATCAGCTAAAACACCACGAAAGAATAAACTAAAAAATCGAAAGAAACTGTTCATTTTCATACAGTAAAATATTAAATGCAATCCGTGTTGCTTTTAATAATGCTGAAATGATAATTACCACAACAGCAAACTAATTCGAACATTTAGTAAATGTAATCACAATGAAAAACTACAACAGTGGTGATGAAAAGACGTGAACCTGATAACCTCTGCAAATGGTAGTGTCCTAAAGGAAGAAAAGGAGACTGCTCCCTAATGAAGAAAGCGAGGTCAGAGGTGAGGGAAGATGGAGGCACTATTGACGTGTAAGTTACAAATACCATCTACGCTGTTTATCCTGTTTGACTCTATGCCATCCACGCCTCGCGTCTTTTACAACCCTCTTCATCTACATCTAGACAAGCCCTGAATCGATCCAGGGATCTTCAATAAAAGTTATGAGCAAATGGAAATACTTTAGAAACTGAGTGCGGGCACATACACACGAGGAGAGAATTTTACTCCATGTAAAATCTACCCAAAATACTGTCGAAAGACCCTTTTCAGGTCATGGAACAACAAAGTTCATGGCACTTTAGTATAACAGTAACCCCTTAATTTTAGGATGGAAGAAATAAACTGTGAAGGTTTTACAGTATTGATTATTAACAAAAACTGTGTTTGATGAACACGTTTTTGTTCATCAGACTTGAAAGCGAACCGCAACGCCGCTTGACATCCAACCACAAGGATCATTTTCAAAAGGCTGTACACGGACTGCAGTGAAGTAGAGCTCGACCAACACATTTTGACTGGAAATCTTTTTCTCCGCAATGAGCGTTCTTTAAATCAATCCCATTCCAGGCTTGTGGGTTATTTATTTGGTCGCAAACAACTGCTAGAATCTCGAAGATGGCTCCCACACTCTGAGAAAAAGCACGGATTCATAAAGAGCAAAAAAAAAAAAAAAAAAGTAAATAAAAATTAAATGTTTTCCTTATCTATACAATCATGCAATTTTAAAAAAACTACCATTAACAATAACTGATCTTCAATTATAGTCCCCAACTGGTCTTGCTCAAAATAAAAGCTAAAACTTGTCCCCAACTGGACTTGCTCAAAATAAAAGCTAAAACTTGAACATTTTAAATCGTATTTTCTCTATCACCACAATTCCGAATATCTGATGGACCAAAACTTGCTTAACTATTATAATTCTCAGGATGACGCCCACATGAAAGTATTTTAAGGCAAACTGAAGATAAAAATGGGAGGGAGCTGATTTTAGGACAAGGAGAATCGATAAGCCCCGACACAGTAGGACTTCAGACCAAACATCGAGCTATCAGAAGGCCCATAAATATCTCCCAGTAAGCCACATATGTGGATGTAAGGGAAAAAGCCGGAGAAAAAAAAAAGGAAGTTTCATTCCCCAGCAGTGACTTGTCATCTGAGATGTTAAAGGGGATATAGGAGTAAATCCCATATGAGGCGACTTCTCTGTAGATATTTCAATTAAAGAGGAACTACAGACGCCACTTCCCCGTTAGCCTACATTCATTCTGGGCTAAGGATTACATGGAGGATTCAACATATTTTCGGAAACAAAACCAAACGAACATATTTGTGTCTTGATCATTAAACACGTTCATTTCTATCATACACTAATATGAGTACACTGATATGAGCATGAAATTCTAAGAAAGCTCCCGACTACTCACAAACTTCGGAATTCAAATATCGAACTTTCTATATGTGTGGAGTAAACCAGTACTGACTGACATCAACTCACACTTATACTTTCAAAGCCACTTAACATTAAGAAACATCAGAAAAATAGGCACTGTGGAGTCATGAGCCTCAATAATAGTAAACAGAGTGCCAGAGAAACGAGGGCACTGAAAGTAACGGCGTTCTATGACTTGGAGAAGAGTACTCGAGGACTGCAGACCTTACAAGGACCCTTATGAATGGCTTAACAGTGCCAGGGTAAACTAGGCTAACGAGGACACTACCCGGCATCATCTGGTTATTTACGTACTCCGTCTACACAACACCGTTTATCACGGCCACTGCCACACCACCAAGGATGCGCTATTAAACAGAATAAAATCTATAAACACCAGAACGGCAAGAGTTCTATACGATGTTTCTAACTGACTATCATCAAAACCATAGCAAATTTTTAAAGGATATATTCATGTTCGTACAATGAAGCTTTGAGTTTTAATATAAGGGCTAAACAAAACTAGAGACTGAAAAAGCCTTCATAATTAGTATTTATCTTGCGGAAGAGAAAAACAAATAAAAACTTTTAAACTAGGTACCGCTGGCACTCGTAAAGAGGATTTGACTACATCAGTTTTGACTGGTTCAATAAAATGTCTTTATACAACATGATCTCCTCAAGATATTTTCGTAATATTTGAGAGAGAGAGAGAGAGAGAGAGAGAGAGAGAGAGAGAGAGAGAGAGAGAGAGAGAGAAATTTACTGGTAAGTGTAATTTTTAAACAATTTAAATCAGGGTAACCTCTACTTAAAAAAAAAACCCTCTTCATGGAAGCAATGAATTTACTCATTTTCAAATAAGAAATCTGAACAGTAATTGTGTGTGTGTATGTATGTATGTATGTATGTATGTATGTATGTATGTATGTATGTATGTATATATGTATATATGTATATGTATATATATATATATATATATATATATATATATATATATATATATATATATATATATATATATATATATACATATCATGAAACAGAATAATTAGTTAGTAAAAAAAAGGAAAAGATTCCCACTCGTCTGGTATAGCTTTTAGTCTGGCCTGCTACAGAAGCCAAATATACCTCACTTTATAGCGCCTTAGAACGGTTTACCCTAGGATAGAAAATCTTCACCGATGCAATGAGCCTTCCCACACAAATGCAGATATTGGCCCAATAAATTTATGATTCGTTAACAACGCACTGGACACCAATCTTTAGTGAGAAAGATTTAAATATTTGCTAAATTACGGGCAAATAACAAAGATATGCAAATTACTAGACCAGACAAAGGCAAAGGTCCTCCTATCCGAAATACAACTGAATGTCTCGAAAAAGCTGAAAATACTTCCTAAATAATTCTAAATTTTCAGAACTAATTAATCGTGATTTTTGTGACAAAAAAGCTGAAAATATATCCTAAATAATTCTAAATTTTCAGAATTAATTAAGCCTGATTTTTGTGACAATCTTAAAATCGAAGACCGCACTGACCGATTCTTGAAATATTTAAAGGATATCATGTATAAAAACAGACATGTACCAATCTCTTTATATCATGGGGCACCTTCTGGTATTTTTTATGGTTTCACAACATCACACAAATACGTACGACACCTCAGATCAAAGCCCTTAGTACTTTATTTGTTCAGTTTTTAAAAAAGCGGTTTTATGTCCGATTCCGATTGGATGTGGGATCACTGCTTGCTAATGTACCTATAGATGTTATTATTCAGATCATTTTAAATAAGATTTTAATCAACTATGACAGTTTTTAATTTGAATCAGCAACCTTTGGAGTAAAACCAGTTAAAATTTGTTAAAGTGCAAAAAATTAAAATAAAAAAGTTGGGATGGGAATTAGATGTCAATTAAATATTTTTTAACGTTAATTATTTCTTCATGGTGAGGAGCAATGGGGACCGATTGCCTTACCAATAGTTTGTAAGATTTTCTGTTAAAAACAATGAAAGTGTCCAGAACTGTTAATTGGAACTTTTTTTTTTTAAATCGGATTTGCTAAAGTAATTAAAAACTGTTATAGTTGATTAAAATATCATATAAAATTACCTGAATAAAAACATCAGGTAATTTTATATGAGATTTTAATCAACTATGACAGTTTTTAATTACTTAAGCAAATCGGATTTGAAAAAAAAAAGTTCCAATTAGCAGTTCTGAACACTTTCACTGTTTTTAACAGAAAATCTTACAAACTATTGGTAAGGCAATCGGTCCCCATTCGGCCTCACCATGAAGAAATAATTAACATTAAAAAACATTTAATTGACATCTGATTCTCATCCCAATTTTTTTTTTTTTTTTTTTTTTTTTGCACTTTAACAAATTTTAACTGGTTTTGCTCCAAAGGTCGCTTATCTTACTGTCCATAAAATGCTTCTTACTGCCAGTATTCCCTGATACAAACGACTTTTTTTTATAATTTATGCAAGGACATTAACCATCACATTCCACTTTTAAATATAAACAATACCGAGAAACCCTTTATTTATTGGTTCACTGAAAAATCCTTTATTTATTGGCTCACTATTTAAATTCAAAGAAAAACTGAAACTCCTTAATGGCCTCTGGTGGATTACCCAAGATGTGACCTGGGGACAAAATGTCAGCTTCACACGGAGGCTGCTGAGTGTGAGGTTAGATTCTCATCGTGTGTTTCTTACAGAACAGGAGTTAAATTATCGAACCCTGAATTCTCTCAAACTATATTAGAACATGCAAATAACTGTAAAAACACAACAAAATAAGATTCTGAATTATTGAATAGGGCCCCGAATGACCAACTCTTGACAATTCTTGGACGATGGTTTATTAAACAGATTGCTCCCAAATTAACCTCCCAGAACCTCTGTCAAGCCTCTGTACCTGGCCTGAGTTTTCTTAGTACCCTAAAGTGCCCCTGTTAGTCACTCGAATTTTTCTGCTGAACTTTTACGAGTCGCCTCCTCTTCTTTTTAAATGTATAATTATCACGATTTTATTATCTTCAATTTTTCAGTACAATTTGTATTTGTACTTCTATTTTCATGAGTTTGGTTCATAAATGCTGAACTGCAACAAGGCTGTTTTTCACCTACTTAAAAGTTAAGTATACCTTAGTTTAACCAGACCACTGAGCTGATCAACAGCTCTCTTAGGGCTGGCCCGAAGGATTAGATTTATTTGACGTGGCTAAGAACCAATTGCTTACCTAGCAGCGGGACCTACAGCTTATTGTGGAATCCTAAGCACATTATAGCGAGAAATTAATTTCTATAACCAGTCACCAGAAATAAATTCATCTCATTCTTCACTGGCCGGTCGGAGATTCGAACTCGCAGCCAGCAGTACTTAGATAGATAGATAGATAGAAATATACATAAATATATGTACACAATTATACACACACCTATATTAGACGGCACAATTTTTTTGAGATAAAAACAGTGAAAACTTTGATAAAACACACTGCAACTGACGAGTTGACGAAAATCTCCCTAAACATAAGGAGGAAAGTTAATCAGGGGATTATGATCAATAAATAAAACATCAAATCCCGGCTACCACGGCCTTTAATGGGTACATTCCAAAAATAGCAATATCGGCCAGGCTTCTGCTGGACTGCCTCCGCCAACACCAACACCAACACCAACACCAACAAACAGACAAACACAGATGACCTACTTTTCAATGAAAGAAATAAAAAACTATTTCACATCCGATCTATCAAATCACTGCTAGGGGCGACAGGTGCATTAGCTCAGGACAATAAATAGTGAAGAAGCTTCTGCCCGTAATTACAACTCATTATAGTTTTTTTACGTATGCTGACAAAGGGGGTATACATATAGGCATACATGTACACACACACACACACAACCACACCCTTATACACACACATATACATATATATATATATAATAAATATGCCCACATATACAAAAACATGCGCACACATTATATGTGTACACATTATATACACATATATACATATATATATATATATATATATATATATATATATATATATATATATATATATATATATATATATATATATATATAAACTACATAAATGCATAAACGTTGCCCTAGACCTTTCCCCCTTCAGAGGATGCGGCACCAGAAGGGTAGTGCCCGCCGCCGTCACTTTCAGATTAAGATGACCTCCCCGGCCTTCGTGCAAGCAAATGGAAGCAGACCCGAGCTCTATAATTCACGATCCTATCCCGGAGAGGACGGCCATAGAGGGTCGGGTCAGTGCAACTCGCGACCTATATACGTAACTGACATTTAGCCCCTGTCATACATCATTAATCTGTTCTTCATCCTCAGCAATGGCGCTGTGTTAAACATGAAGCTGTGTATGTGTGTATGCATGTATGTACGCTAGCAGGATTCGAACTTGGGCCTTTGGTCTAAATAACATGACGGACCGTCGACTTTGACCATTCGGATGTTTATTATATAAAAAATATATAATATATACAGTATATATATATATGTATATGTATATATATATATATATATATATATATATATATATATATATATATATATATATATATATATTATATATATTATATACATATATATATATATATATATATTATATTCACAATACACGTTTGATATCCAATTCACAACTATATATATATATATATATATATATATATATATATATATATATATATATATATATATATATATAGTGTGTGTTTATGTGTATGTATGTATGTATGTGAAATATATATATATATATATATATATATATATATATATATATATATATATATATATATATATATATATATATATATATATATATATATATATATATATATATATATATATATAAAATGAGAGGAAAGAGGAAATGATCAAGGCCTGTTTTGCTAAAGTAACTTCCTTTAGCACGCTCCGGCACTACTCTAACTCACAAAGACTAAGCGAATATAAGATAAACTGACGTCGAAATTTCCAAAAATGGTCAAGAAACGCCTAAGCCTTCTCCAGACCGCTGTCCCACAATTCACAGTCAAATGGACGTCTTATTTCTTGGTGTATTATTCTTTACTGCTCAACTGCATCCTTCAAAAACAACCAAACATAAATGTCTCGGAGAAAGTACGAGCGGCAGGGGCTGAGAAAGAGGGGAGGGGGGACAAGGACAAATTCATTCGCTACGTTTCTAGGATTACTTAAAATATGAAACCGAAATGCAGCATGCGATACTAGTTTTTTAAACCCCATACGCGTACTTGAGGGAAAAACACCAGTCACTTTGTTCATAAATCTTCCTTCAATAATACTTTTTAAACATTTCAAAAGAATATGACCATTAATAACGACAGGATTCTGGCCAATAAAGCGTGGCCTTCGAGAAATTTGCCTTCTCAACTCATTTTATTCCCTAATTGCGGGGATGGGCCTCCGAGGAGGAAATATCCAAATGGATACAGTGATTCTGAACAAACCTGCCGTGAATATTAACTGAAAATTTGACAGGGAAGGCTGTTTTCCGGTGATAAAATACAATTTCGTACGTCCCACTGTCTCACTGAAAATATAAACATGCCATGTCCCATACATTCCACACACACACACACACACACAATCATCGTGTTTACCTCCAGACTTCGGTTCTGCCTTTGCAGTTAAAAGGAAAGAGTATTTTAAAACTTATATAAGGGTCAAAATTCTACTCGGTTGCTTTCTTACTTGAATCATTAAAAGATAACTTGAAAACCACAAGTAACAAAAAATGAATAAAAAATACGCTGGTAAAAGTACTCTCAAGTAAAAACTAATCATATTAATTTGGTTAATACTTTATAAATCCAAGAAAGGCAACGGCAGGAAATCTCTCTCGCCACAAGAGGTTACTTTAGTTTATTCATAACCGCAATATTGCCGGTCAAATTACTGGAACCTCATACAGTTGACCTTATTACTGGTATAAAATTTAACTTCTAAATGTAACAAAATACAGTAATTCGTTTTCAACACAGAAGAAATTCATTTCCCGTCATAATGTGGTTCGAATTCCACAATAAGCTGTAGGTCCCGTTGCCAGGTAACCGGTTGGTTCTTAGCCACGTAAAATAAATCTAATCCTTCGGGCCAGCCCTCTCTAGGAGAGCTGCTAATCAGCTCAGTGGTCTGGTTAAACTAAGATATACTTAACAAAGAAATCTGACTGCTTGAATCCTTGTGTAAAAAATAATCCCTCAAAACACGTGAAGATGTTACTGACAACTCACTCATTTGTCAATTGCTTGTATATCCTGAGCCCGTTTCCCGAAAACAAAATGGGAAGTGGATGAAGCGAGTGGTCCAACGCGTTTCTTAAAATATGATTTGGCACTTCCTGAATAGTCAGCTCCCCTGCTAAAATGGGACACCGCGGGGAGTTAAAATTACTCTCGGAGGGGGTTAACTAGTATCAGGTTTTGGGAGAGAATAGTTAGGAAAAAAAAAAAAAAAAACCTGATGGCTTAAAATTATGCCAAGAAACAATTTACACAGACTGGTTATATATATATATATATATATATATATATATATATATATATATATATATATATATATATATATATATATATATATATAATATAAATATAGCTACATTTCAAGAAGTATAAAATAGCTCTTCTAATTCACATCGGGAGTGAAAATAATTTGTCTACATTTTATTTCCTGCCTTTTTACCGGCCCCTTTTTCTAACCGTTCCCTGAACGTCGACCACGCCATAAATTTACACATTTGATGTTCTCAAACATACACCCTTAGGCCAAAAATATCTCTAAAATTATCATCTGACTAAATCCACGTAAAACGGCAGTGGTGGCAACTTTCAAGGAAATGGCAATCTCTCTCTCTCTCTCTCTCTCTCTCTCTCTCTCTCTCTCTCTCTCTCTCTCTCTCTAATGGTGGCAACTGTCATGGAAATGGCAATCTATCTCTCTCTTTCAAGAAATAACTGAATAAGAGATTTACAGATACTTATATAAAGAATACCAATTCTCACCTTCAGCATTCAGTTTATTTGGCTGAAAAAATAACCGATTAAGGTTGAAACTTTTACAGTATCCCATACTATAAAATTAACTGCAATATGAATTGGTTTGGGTCTTCGACTTCATGAATGTTCTACTGGCCTTAACACTGAAAGCGGAGGTCAGAAGAAAATTACCTTTCAGTACGAGAATTAGTTACATTTATAGCAGCAAATATACGAAATGACTTGAAGAGAGAGAGAGAGAGAGAGAGAGAGAGAGAGAGAGAGAGAGAGAGAGAGAGCAAAGCCATATGTGAGCCCTCCAGGACATTCCACACATCTGCCTACCACCCATTTTTCCCTTTCTGCCCACCCACGCTCAGTAGCTCTCATTGTAACCCCACCTACAACTACGCATTTTATTAAGCCGTGAAGTCATTACCAAACATAAGCCCTTCACCGTCTTCACAGGCTTTCCTGAACCTGAACTGATTAAGAGAACAAATTTCACGAGAAAATTTGAATGAAAGTAACGGCATTAAGTCTCGGCAAAATACTAGAGATGATCCTGAGTTCCAGCTACTGAAACAAAATCTCATAAAAGCTGAATGCTTTCACTACTTTTGACAGTTTAAATTATGTATTGCCATAAACAATTAGTCATGCTTCAAACGTCACAACAAATTTTGGGGCAGCTTTTTAATTTTTTTTTTGCAACATTCAATGGCGATAATTTAAAGAGATCAAAAACGAAAGGTATTTCCTAAATCATAAAACTCCTGACACCTGATCAATCATAAATCTATGGAAGTGACATTCAGTTAGCTATGGGAGCCACTAACAGATTTTCACATTAGAAATATATTTCTTCACTCTATGGTTGGTCCCGTCATCTAACTAAGGCCCTAAGCCCCCGGGATACCCACATCTAGACTGAGACCGCAAAAGCTGCACCCAGGTTTCAAACTACGACCATCACAGTGTCACACGCTTGGCAAAAATAAATATGTAACTAAATACACGAAAATGAGTTAATCGGAACAATTGCGTTATAGCTTAGGAAACCTTGAATTTATTTCATAACGTTACTTGTGGCAAACGGAAATCCTGCTTTCACTACTCATATTACTCTGTACCGTACTTGACCAATGAAACCAAAGCGAACCGCTCAAATAATCAATCCAGTATCAATAAAACTGTCATTCATCATCATAAAATTGTCATTCATCATAATGTGGAAAAAATTAAATAAACATCATGGGTAAAATATCCAATGGTCGCGAGTAGTTCTGCCGTAAAAAGAAAACTGAAAGAGTAGAATAAGACATAAATAACGAAATAGAGTCAACAGGAAAAATGTCTTCACACGCAGCTCCACATACCACAATGCCAACTGTTTGTGTCAAGGGCAAGGAAATCATTCAATTTCCTGTTAACACCACAAAAATACATAACGTCATTTTTATTTCTGTATAAAAAGACGAGGGTTATTAGCAGTCTTTAGGCAACGAGAAATGTCACTAGTCAAGCTCAAGGATCTCCAATTTCCCTGTGAAATCATTGCCTAATGCCCTACTGCCACTGCTCTTTTAAACTCTTCAGCAATAACTGACTTTTAAAAAGGTATTGCCATACTTCTAACCATCACAAACGCCAGTATAAAGCTGGCCATCCAAAACAATGGGGGAGGGTGGCATACACTAGGCTGAATTAGCAAACATTGAGGTCTTCAGGTGGCAACCATCTACAGTAACTCTAAACGCGCTTAAATGAGCCTCTACAGAAAAAACAATAAATGGCGAGCAGTTGCTTGGTATCCAAGCAGACACCCTTCATTCAGCAGTCACTCAGGACGTGACACGCTCAAGACATGACACTCAACAGCTACTGCCACCCTCAGCTCTGAAATGACACCAGGTCAAGTTAACGGGGTTCAACAACACCAGAGGTTGTTAGTCATTATCCTCTTGACACAAAGGGTAAATTGGGAATAAATTCACTTAATCTAGACGTCTTTTCCCCATCGACCAATAGGCGAAGACGTTGCAAATCGCTGAAACAGGATTCTGCCCTCGAATGCCTATGGCATATACTCCTTAAAACTCTCATCCCAAAACGAGTGAGAAAACGTTCAAAACCGATATACGACCTTCAGTTACTTTTTACTTATATTTGCCAAAGTTTTATTAGTCTGTGTATGTGTGTGTGTGAAAACTGGGCTGCACTGCTTTTGATAGGAGGATGTCGGTGATATTACATGTTATGACGCTAACCTACGTTCAAAAGAAATCTCCGGCCCGGGCTTAAATGCCATCGACAAAAGGTTATGAGTTGTTTGTTTGTCAAATTTTTATTTGTTCAACAATTGAAAAACACTTTAAGGGTGGTTTATTGGCTGTGTATCTAAAATCCGTCTCTATTTCCGATTCCGCAACGAATTTACTTTCCACCATGACAAGTGACGTAATCGCTGACCAGGAAATACGAACACGGCTTTCGCTTGAAATGTAAACATTCGACGGAAGACTGGCAAACGAATTCTGGGTATTTTTGTCATTCATAAGCCGTCACCACTGTGAATAATGCATTATTAACAACGAAATTATTAAATAAAACTTTCAGACCAAGCCATATAAACCCACTACTCTAAATATACATGGCGAGTGCCTTTTTAGTTATAAAGTATTTATATAACCTCTACGCTATTTAAATGCAAATTAACTTTCCCAGCTATTTCCAGCAAGTTTCGCAAGCTAGGTCACACAGGGCGGTTACAAAGAAAGAAGGAAAATAACGTGAAATTCCCGCGCGACACAAAACTTATTTTCTCCATTTTTTTTAGATATTTTCAACAGAACAACGGGAAATATATAACATTGCTGACCTTTTGTTTACCAACAAAGTTCTCCGTTATCAACCTAAACTTACATTCTTTCCAAGAATGACTTCTTTCGTGCTCCTCACACCTATAAACTTACATTCTTTCCAAGAATGACCTCTTCCGTGCTCCTCACACCTATAAACTTACATTCTTTCCAAGAATTTCTTCTTCCATGCTCCTTACACCTATAGGGAGCAGCTCCATTATTTTTGTCTTTTATTCGTCTTCCATATCTCGTTCGTCATTTACCGAAGCTGGGAGAGATCTCTGCAAGATCTTGACGAAGTTATTGATGTGAAACTGAATACAGCCTCTGAAAGAAGATACCCGATCTCCTTCAACGGCACTATGACGCATTCTACTACTGCTTGTGTCAAATACTGAAAAATCTTCCGCACATTCAGAAATATCACCTAAGCTCTTTAAAAAAATCCGGCAAAACAGTCTGAACAAAACTACCTAGAACATTCATTTTGAACACTGGGTTTTGTCTGCTCGAAGACTGGAAATGCTCCTTAGAGACACATTCTTCTGCAAGACTGTAGATCTTGGATACGTCGGTGGCCTTTTCAAACTGCCTTCGTTAAAATGATAAGTTTGAATATCACTGTTACGTACGAAAATCGGAACGCGATAAGCACTCAACTGATAGTTACAGTTCATCTTTTTTATTAATATTATTATTTATTCTCTCAAAAAATAACGTGCATGCATACGTACGCAATAAAAACAATACCCAAAAACGATGATCACAGCTAAAAGCCTTACAGCCCAAAATAAGGCAAAATAAGTTCTTGCATATAGTTTCACGCCCATTTACAGAATCAGTTACAGAGCATAACCAAAATTATCCATCCCACCCAATGTGAAAAGATTCACTAAGCAACCAAGCTCCAGCCACTGCCCTGCCAACAAAACCTACATCGAGTAAAGGGGGAACCTTGGGCCTGCAAGGGACAGGGATGGTCAAGTCGACCTACGGCAAATAAGCCAGGGCTGAAACCCCCTCGTAAAAAACAATGGAGTCATAACTTTGAAACCATTGTCCTGCCGTAATTTATATCGGGCGAACAGAAAGAGAGTGGTAGGGGCTCTAAGAGCCAAGGGAAAAATAGAATAAAATATAGCTTATGGGTAAAATGAAAACTGAGAAAGAGAAAATCCTACCATGGTAATAAACACGATTTTATTTGACTGTATAACGAAAATAAAGAATTATCTAAATAGGACAAGAATAATGCTGGTTATAAAAACGTGCAACTTATCGCACCTTTTAGTGTGTTTATATGTATGTATGTTTGTCTACATACACACAGTCACACACACATATAGGCTATATATAATAAATATATATATATATATATATATATATATATATATATATATATATATATATATATATATATATATATATATATATATATATATATATATATATATGTATAATATATATGTATAATATATATATATATGTATGTATCTATAATATATAATATATATCTATAATATATATATATATATATATATATATATATATATATATATATATATATATATATATATATATATATATATATATATAAACACATCCTGATTATATCAAAGGCGTCCAGTACGGAAAACCATCAAGAAATCTACGAAAAAATGAAGGTAGGAGCATTTCCACTGTTCCTCAATTGGTAGGCAAACAAAACGATAACTATGGAAGACCAGTACGCTACCAAGGGAAGCAATACTGATGTTCGACATCGCTTCGTCGCAAAAAGCGGCAGTCTTATAACGTAAGGCAACAACAAACAAAAGCAAAGTGTTCGAGGGGGTTCAAATTTAAAGTGTCCCCATTAGTTCAAGGATGCAAAATCCCGATCTCTTCTTCAACAAGTTTAACACTAAAATGGTTGCGACAAACTTCTCAAATGTCACACCCAAATTTCTAAATCACGTTCTGATCTCTGTCTCTAAACGAGGCTATTTGCAGCTACATCTGTCGCATGATGTTCTCCCCTTGCAACACCCGAGGTCCATTCGTTTCGAATATTTATCCATAACAGACCAAATTCTTCAGACGAATGCATTCAACCTCCACTCCTTCGACTGCTACCCAACAGACCTGCTGGCAAGAGGGACACAACGTCTGGTCATCTAAACAATGGGAATCGCCCTCCAGACACAGTGAACCAAAGGCTTCTCCAAAATATTCCTTCAAATCTATTATAATTACTGTAAGAACATTAAATGTCAAGGAGAAAGGACAAATACAGATCAAACTGAACTGTACACAATCAGCACCCATCCACAACAACATCGTTATCGTCTCTAAATTTACAGTAATAGAGGTTCATAAATTTCAATTACCAGCACCAAACACCGTTCGTCGATCCCTTCAACAACGAGGAGGAAAGACGCCTGAAAGCTCGAGAAGGTAAGTTTTAACAAATAAAAATAACCTCTCCCTTTCGCAACCAATGTTTACCCTACAACCCCCCCACCACCTCCCACCGTTATCAGTATCATCAGTGGCATGCTACGGGCCCTCTCACCAAGGTCGTTTATTTGAACTTTAAAGCGCAAACTCTTGCGACCTTACGGCCTCATTATCACATCCATTATGCTTGCCAGGGCTCGGCGTCAACATTATCAAGCACACTCAGTCCATAAAGCAATAATGGGTTTCAAGTCAACACACTATTCAGATCTCTCTCAACAGCCAAGCCCTTCCTTTCAGTTCGGTTTCTTCCTAGATCCAAGCCATTCCTCACCCACGTTTTGTTTTTCTTACTCTTTTTCCATAGCAACTGCATAATGGCGCGAGAGAGAGAGAGAGAGAGAGAGAGAGAGAGAGAGAGAGAGAGAGAGAGAGAGAGAGAGAGAGAGAGAGAGAGAGAGAGAGTAATGTGCTTTTTAGACTTTACCGAAAAAGGAAAATATCAAGATAGGCCACGCATGCATCTTGAATATGCTGTACATGATCATTATGATGATGAGACCACCACGCACCAAATTTTAGAAGACTGATTACTACCGTGGTCCCAAATTATGCCATGGAGAGTCTCCAGAATAAAAGGGATGAACAGAATAGAATAGAACATAGGATTTAAGCCAAGGGCCAAGCCCTGGGAGCTATGTCATTCAGCGCTGAAACGGAAATCGACAGTAAAAAAAGGTTTGAAAGGTGTAACAGGAGGGAAACCTCGCAGGTTTGCAGAGGGCGGAAAGTAAGATGGAAGAAAGAATATGACCGGAGGTACAGTAAAAGGAATGAAAGGGATTGCGGCTAGGATAAAAGGGATGTCGTCTCCCTATCAAATGTAATTCTGGATTATTTACCTGCAAAGCTATAACACTAATTCTACCACTCTTTAGTAGTTTACTCTTTGCAAGAATAAACTACCAAATTCAGCTAAGTATTTTACTTCAACTGAACATTAGCGCGAAGAATTCAGTCTCCCGATGAAATCCTGAGGTAATGGGCATATACTTATTGCGTACAGCACTTGTTCTGAAACCGTAACATGAAGACTTCTTGAACAAGGGGGTAGGTGGGGTTATAACCAAAACCAAGGGATATCTTTTACTTGCTCAAATAGATTTCCAAACAATCCTAAGTTCCTGTGTGTTTCTGGAAAGACACTGGGTAGGATAGTAACCGAACACGATTATGAAGCTAAAAGAAATCCAAAAATTATTTCAGTCCCCGAATCATACTTGGTCCAAAAGTAAGCTTTCAAAAGAGACCATAACGCCCCACCAAGGTTTGGTGGTTCACGAGATGAAACATTGCATGATAAACATATTACGTTTAATATAATGGACACAATCGTACTTGGCTTACCTAAAAGAACTTTACTGAATGTTTTTATAAGGAAAATGTTTATGTTTTGCCGTAATCAAAAAAACCGAAAACAAGACTGAAAAGAGTAATTGTGTCCAAACTTTGGAGGTTCAAGGTAAAGTCGTCACCCCTCTCCCCCTCCTTGTCCCAAGCAACAACTATTCTTTCTTTATTAGCTATACGGGGAAAGTTACCCAACCAAATATACAAGGCAGAGCTAGTTCCTGATACATGTCAACAGAGACTAATTTTACCCCGTTTCCTGTACGCTCGAGGGGCATTAAAAGGCCAAGAAAATTTAGACAATAATAATGCAAAAAAAAAAAATCACAAATTCTTTATAAAAAAAACTCACGTATCTCGTTAAAACACCACAAACGTGACTTTTCTTTTCCAGGTAAAGTGTCATTTCCGATAAACATGTTACATAACATGGTACATTCCAAAAGGTTGTGTAAGGGCTGAGTGCAACAATTAGGCCCTATAGCAATTTTCAACCCTTCAGTGCTCTCTACTTTGCTGAAAAAGGACATGTAAGCGCTTACGTAAGGATCTCGAATCTATATACCTCATCTTAGATAGTTTGCCTACAGGAAACACAACCTTGACTTTTGGAGCTTCATAGCTCTAAAAGTCACATACATTGTCACGACTTTTTCAATGATTCCATTGCTACCAATAATTGGGTTCATCATGGTCTCTCTCTCTCTCTCTAATATATACATATTTATACATATATTTATGTATATATAATTTATATATATAAATATATACAAAACACACACGTATATAATATAATATATATATATATATATATATATATATATATATATATATATATATATATATATATATATATATATGATCCCCAGCAACATCTGTCGATGGGGCTCATAGTTAAGACAGACGTACAGTATCTTGTCTCATGTTCCAAAGTGACCTCCTTGTTTTTTGTTTTTAATAGTGCCATTACTTTTGGTGTCGTAACTAACATACACAACATACAGTGACAAAGTTAACTCCTGTTGGAGTTATTCACTTCTCGAGGTACAGTATAATACTGTTGCCTGAATGAACAAGAAATCTAGATCAGTTCGTAAGCAGGACATTCATTTACAAGTAATCGTGAGACTGAACCAAAGCAAAACAAACTTTGTAGTTTAACCAACCTAGCACTATCCTCCCATCCACTCACAAACGGATACATGGATGGATGGGATTGTCTTTAATTGTAAAGGTCGGGGCACTGGGCCCACAAGGTGACGCAGTGCCAATGTATTTTACCATACCTGGTGTTGCCTTCAAATCCAAGCTTTCATTTCCACAGCCAGTCCAAGGCGTACCATCTAACACTGCCAGAAAACTAGCTTTACCTGGCATGGGTACATTAATGGCAAACAAAAAGCCAGAAAATCTAAAATACTGATCACATTAACACGCATACACTAAGTTTCATAAAACCTCGCTTCACGTTTTCTAATGTTTATGCAACATAGTACAGCTCGACTACTTGAGGGGTTTTCCCAGTTGAACAGGAAATAGAAGTAAGGTCATCAACGGCCTCAAGTACTTGACGCTCGCATACTAACCATTAATCTTACCCGAGTGTTAAAAGACATGACAAATTGTGTCGAAGCTATCATAAACATAAAAAAATAAAAAAAAAAGATACCTTTGCCAAAGCAAGTCTTTTCGTAAATACATATAGAAGTTCTCTAGAGTACTATACATGGCGTAGGTGTTTTAGCAAATCCTATTTCAACTAGACTCTAAAGAGATAATTAATAAAATTAAAGGATAAGAATATTAATTTTATTGCAAGCAGCAACTATACACAAGTAAACTCATACAAAAACAAGAATCTGCACCTCACTCAACGTCAATTGCTGTAAACTAAATACTAAACCATGTGTCGATAAAATAATCTTGACTAGATTTCTCGAATACTAATCCTTAAAGTAAAAATAAATAAAGCTTCTAGAGCAATTCGAAAAGAAAGACTTGATCGCATCTGGGATAACCAAATAGAAATACGAGTACGAAAATAAGCAACAGGAAAAAATCTAAAAGATGGATCCTCGTCAAAACCCACAGTCAATCAACAAACAAAATTGGATTAAGACATTCAGCTAATTATATATGTAGTCTTTGGAGTACTCTGGCGCATGACTCTCTCTCTCACAAACACACATACACACACGAACACAATTGTACTCAGAAGAGTACGCAGTTCACGTATTCTAAGAAACAAAATCTTGTATACACGCGTTGATAAAACGCTCGCGGAAAAAGACTGCATGATATAATGTAATTCGTACAAAACTTATATATTTTAAAAAACAAAAATAAATACACATTCATCATACACTTAGGGAAATTACTTTATCAAAAAACAGTCACGTAATACAACACAATCACTTCAGTTTGGTGGCAAAAGCTCTTTAATGAGTGGACGGTGCATGGAAAGATGACAGGAGGGGGCGTGACAAAAAAGGAAAAGAAAAGGAATGAATGGGTGCACAAGCCGAGAGTAGAAAACTGAATGGAATGGGAAGAAGTTTAAGGTAAACAGGGATCGGAGCCAAGTGGCAATGATATGCGGGCGAGTAAAGGTGGCGCAGCACGCATGCGCGCTCACATACTGGACGGGACAGTGATGAAGGAGAGAGGAATAGGCTGCTCCACTGGGAAAACTGGAAAAAACTTAATAATCTAAAGGTAACCAATATCCTGTGTACTTAATGTTGCACTGCGTTACAGTAATTGTTCACACGCGTACAAAAAAGTATAGCCGTGTGATCTGTAAATGTTAACTGCAAACAAGCAGTGAATGTTATAGAAACGATTTATCATACCATCAGTTTTAAAGAGTGAGGACAAGGGATTACAAAATACAGCTTATTTATCGGAGCGAGGCAACCAAGAACACCTCAAGCATATCTCTCTCTCTCTCTCTCTCTCTCTCTCTCTCTCTCTCTCTCTCTCTCTCTCTCTCTCTCTCTCTCTCGTATCGAGTTTACCTTGGCCACAAAATCCACCAACTCCAATTTATGAGACGATCTTATTACGCTCAATCTTACTTCCTGACGGGATATTTTTCCTTACTCGTGGAAAATACAGGATACAATGAGTGTATTGAAAGCAACGAGACTTTGCGACATGAGAAATTTACACCCATCGATTTGGTGATAAACTTTATATCCAATTCAACACTCTCATTCACAATATACAAGACAATAGGTGATAAACTTTATATCTAATTCAACACTCCCATTCACAATATACAAGACAATAAAGATAATTAACGTGGAAAAAAAAGTTAAGTATACCTTAGTTTAACTAGACCACTGAGCTGATTAACAGCTCTCGCTGTATATTATTATGTGCACTGAGGAAACAACAGAAAAAATAAAAACAAACAAAAATAGACAAATCAATTAATAAATAAATAAATACAAGGATAATCATCTTAAGCATTAGTGTATAAAATGAGCAAAGGTTGCATCAGATCTCACTTGGCACCGACCACCAAGTACACTTCTTACGTGGCTGTTGCAAAGGGCTTTCTTTGACCTTGTCCCAGAAAATATATCTCTTCTCTTTCGCTTCCCCTTGAATTAACCGCCCGATTTAGTAAAGCTCCAGACGACTGACCCATATTGTAAACCGAAATACAAGCATTCTCTCGGGCTCATGTGGTCCCTCCCACGTTATCTTTTCGCCAAACAAAGATCCTCTTCTGATCTGATTTTGGCATCCGCGGTAGCTCGGTCAACTTCGAAGCTTGTCTCTGGACCACAGTTCATTAGGTCCATGTGGGCCGGTCTCGAAGTAACGTCAAACACACAAACACCACGACCCCTTTCTTCCAATGCCAGGGTCTATACCAGTACAAAATATCTTTACCGTTAAGCCTCGGATGGTAGTAATAACCAGTAACAAACTTGGGCACGCAATACCCACAGAATCAATACTTGCACCCCCGGTTGCAAAAAAAAAAACCAACTGATGACATAATCACTAAAAACTTCCCCGATGGCTTAGGAACTTCAAAAACTTCCTTTAGCACTGTAACGCTCAAAATTTCCATCAACTTTCTTTTCAAAATCTTATGGAATTCTTTCATTAGAATAATACTACAATCCGATAAAATGGAGGTATCACACTCTATATGTCATATTTCACAGAAAAATCTTTCCATCGTCTAAAAATTTTAAAAAAGGGAAATATGGTGTAGAATTGTATAAAATGGGCATATCTGTGCATCATGGGATATCATGCTCATCAGATTATCTGGAAACTTGGAATGAAGCAGCTTTTATGCTGCAAAAGAAGAACAAATCTTTTAATATAAATTTCACTACGATATCTTATTCGTAGGCCACCTTTAACCAGCACCGTCATATAAGAGGCATATATAAGACTCCTACAAACTACAACCCATTATGAAGAAAGGAGCCGCCTTTGTTAGAGAAAGCGCGCGGATTAGGCTTAACGCTCTCTGGCCTTCTTTTGTCAACGCTTCGTGAAAGCAATTCCACCAGAAAAAAAAAATCAGGCTGAAAGAATGCAATTAAAAACAAAAACTCTGGATTACGACAACGAATAATACCACCAGTAACGACCAATTCTGCCAATAACAGCGACAATGAAGCAAGACTCAATCGTAAACGTTATACTGAGAACTTCATTTTTCACTTTGCATACCATTACATTTCAAGCACGTCTCATTCTGCGCTCAGGAAAGCCTGTGCCAACAATGAAGCCACCGCCCATGAAAATGAAGTGGGTTAAAAATGTTTCCATCAAAAAATCAAAACAGGAACATTTACAAAAATTAAAGGTGCTTTCAGAAGATAGGTGCGTGCAGTGCCACAGTCGCCACTTTACATAAAAGCGTGCGCGCGCGCGTCGACATAGATCTGCAGTTTTAGACACCAAATGTGAGGAGCAGCAGACAATTGATGAGGATGTACATTAATCTGCTGGATGAGAAATACAAGAACATGGGAATAACGACAGAAACCTTGGATATCGGATTACACCAAATACAGAATAAAAAATACACAAAAGCATAATGTACAAATAAACAATTTTCAGGGGGGAGACGAAGAACGCACAGTAGAAAGGACTAAGTACTCGAGTTTGTATAGTACAGTTCTACGAAGATCAAAAACAGACGAGAGAAAATATTTGGACAAACAAACTGATGACGATGATGATGTCAATACCACGTACTGTTCAAGGAGTGGCATTGGCGTTGAGGTAGCCAACGGAACTGTTACAAAATAACCATGGGAGGAAATAAAAGGAGGAACATACCTGCCCAAAAGAGGGATGGGTCATTAACAACAGAAGAAAGATAACTCAGGACCTAACATTTTTGTGGTCATGGGGCAGCCGATCGAGACTACAAAGTCTACCCCAAAGCCAAATCAAAGCCCTTCAAAAGAAGGCATCGTGCTTACCCCATACAAATGGGAAAAAAAGCATGTTAGAAGAAGAAGAAGAAGAAGAAGAAGAAGAAGTAGAAGTAAGAGATGTGAGGAGGATAATCTGACTGATATACCAGAAGCTGATGAAAACCCAAATCAGCTTACGAATGAATTCGCAGGTTTTGAAGTTCAATCAATAACAAATAAACTCAGAAGATGGAAAACATTCAGGTTACGACTGAATCAATGCAGTGATGATTTTAGCCGAAACTGAATGACACCCTGTATATTAACAAGAAAGTTTCGCAGAATACGGAGTGAGGAAACAACGATGATCAGGAACTGGAAGTCATACCTAAGCTACAAAAGAAAGGTGACCTGACTGAATGTGTGATGACTGCAGAGGCATTGCACTTTGTTCGGTTTTAATGATTGTTTTCTGTTGAATACAAGAAGGAATTTGACAGCAACCACCAACCACTATTACGGAAGGTCTGACGTCACTATGGTGTTTCCATGAAATATATAAAGCTTACTTTAATTATCAATGGAAGTAGATACAAAAATTATTGTTGATGACGTCTTATAGATCGAATTCGCAGTAAACAATGGGGTGCTACAAGGGAATGTTATTCACCTTTGCCTCTTGCCCTTCTCATGGCATTTTTGGCGAAAAATTAGTCGGAGAAGGAAGAGAAACTTACATTTGAGTACCGACAGAAATTTAACAGACTCAGAATGTGCTGATGATGCGGTTTTAGTCAGCGAAACACCACGAGATTGGCAAAACTTACTAAACATATTGTATCATATATCTACTGAGATGGGACTCAAAATCAATCTAAGAAAGATGAATTAATGAGGACAAGGCATGAGCATAAAATAACACTAAATGGAGGAAAAAGAATTAATGCTGTTGAATCCTTCAAAATGAAAACTGTTGTATATCAGGTTTTGCCGACTCAGTCACAGCCTTTAGATACAGAGAACCTTAATTCCAGCTTTATCCCACAAACACTGATATCAAGTACAGATTTTTGGGGGTTAGAATTCAGTGAAAGACTAAAAGGGCAAATCAAACGACTCGGGGATAAAGTAAATTGAAACTTCTTAAGTAAGATAACACGTCCTTCGCACAACCCGAGTAGTGCGCGATGTCAGCTGGGCCCCTGAGAGAGAGAGAGAGAGAGAGAGAGAGAGAGAGAGAGAGAGAGAGAGAGAGAGAGAGAGAGAGAGAGAGATTCTAAGTATACACTGATATAGACTCTGCCTTACATATGCCCTTCGAATGAAGGTTTTTGTACTTACAATTGACATCAGCCCACCATCAAGATACCACAATGGTACGTTTGAAACACACTACTATCTGCGAATTTTAACCGCTTACACCGTGAATTTTGTTTATATTCACAAACATTAAGCTACAAATGTTGTTTAATATCCTAGAAAGGTTTTTCAATACCCAATCCACCCAGGGAATTTATAACTAATAAATGATTCGGTACCTGGGAGATTCGAACGCCCCACAGTGAAGATCAACGACTTTCAGAGACATTAACCATTCGGCTGCCAAGAGAGGTATAAGTTGATGACTTAGCCGTACATATGCTGTTGAATGCATGGTTTTTGTACTTGGTATCAACCCAGCTCCACCACGACAGCCAACTGGTATGTTTGAAACACAGCCATTTATGAACTTTTATCACACACACACTGATTATATATAAAATATTTTTTTAATGAAAAGAGTTAAACATCAAAGGTCTACCTACGATTCTGAAATCAATCACTTACTTCATGCAAGTATCTAATTCGTCCAACAAAGTAGACAACTATACAAACATACAGAGCCAACTGGCACTTATAACAAGCGAACGAAGTACAAGCCTCAAAACCACCTCATTAAACAACAATTCCTAGTGATACTAAAAACTCCAAGCATTATATCTGTCGAGAACTAAAATTAAAGTGAAATTAACTTCCAACTAAGTCTATAACATTGAGACAAAATTATGAGTAGTACAATATAGTAGATGTATATGACATAAACGCTTCATCCATTAAAACATCCGAGTAATAACTTCAAATCTTGAGGAAAACACCTTGGAAAATCCTCCAACAATCTCATCCCTATTACTGCTTACAAGTCGAGATCAGCAAATCATATTTCAAAGTTTGAAACTTTATTAAGTTCAGGCATTCTTCCAAATCCCCCGGAGCTAAACCTTCTCAAAACCCTTCGGCCAGTAAAAATGCTTCGTTAAATAAAGTCATGTGATTTTATCCTCAGCAAAACTACATACCCCTAACCACCTCAATGAAAAAAAAAATAAATAAATAAAAGCCTGAACTGCTGACCAACGACTTCAGGAGCTAAGATGGAGAAATAGGAGCAGCTTTGGTCGTTGTTTTTTCTTCAACACTGCTGACAAAACAACTCTGAAAGTTGATTATCTGCAAAGTCGTCACTTACGCCTCCAAAAACACCATCATTAAACACGATGCAGGATGCAGAGAGAGAGAGAGAGAGAGAGAGAGAGAGAGAGAGAGAGAGAGAGAGAGAGAGAGAGAGAGAGCTTTCAGGTCACCTGACGGAAAGCCAAAAAATCCAGAGGCAAGAGTTGATGGCACAGAGCCAAGAGAAGTGATCACCTCGCAACATAACCCACCCTCCCTCCCTGTCAGATGATATCGAATTTCTTCTTACAAGCTAGTTCTGAATGGTTCATACTTACTACTTTAAAATCTCTACACCAAAACTGGAAACAACATATACCATGATTTTCTGTTTAAAAACGAGAGAGAGAGAGAGAGAGAGAGAGAGAGAGAGAGAGAGAGAGAGAGAGAGAGAGAGAGAGAGAGAGAGAGAGAGAGACTACGTATGAAATTCACATTTATTATCAAACAATATACCACTATATCAGAAAGAGAAACAATAAATAAAACATCCTGTAGGTATGGCAAAAAAAAAAAAAACAGTTCCAGCAACTTCGTATAACAATAAACAAAATGTTGCAACATATGTTCCTCTTATGACTTCCCATGGAGTCAATTCAACTATGGTAACACCTTTCCAGAACCTCAGTTCCCTTGTCAGTGGCCAGGTTTCTGCTGCACATAGTATTACAAGACTTATGCTCCCATCGTTTATGTCTGCTCTCTCTACAAATGGGACATGTTTTATTTACCCGTTGTCTAACCCTCTCACTCTTTCGTCCATGCTGCAGATATATACTAATTTTCTTTTTGCTTTCTGGATTCATGCTTCAGTCTTTTTTTATTCGTTTCATCATATGGATGATTTATGAGTTGATCAACAGAGTATGCACAAGAGCACTCAAATGACTAAATATCGGAGCAAGAAAATCGCCTGACAAATAGTAAACCTGAAAAAAAAAACCTACTTCTGTAACTGTACTGCAATTATTAGTTTTATTATAGTAAATTATTCAAACCGAATAAGGACTGACATGAGAAAAACATGTACATACAGCAATAAATTTTAAAAGCAAGCTTCCACAGAACAGAAGCTTCATGTCCTTAGTCTCAGCAAATAGACAGGGTATGAGATGGGCTAGAGAGTAAAACCTTGATTTTACCAGAATTCAGTCCTATATTCTACTACTACACTGCGAGCCTCGATGGCCAAGTCGGTTAGAGCAGCAGCTTCATAGAGGTCCTTCAAAAAAGAAGGCACCGTGCTTACCCCATACCAAAACTGGGAAAAAAAGCAGCTGCAATACAAAGTTTAATGGAGGTGTAGTATTACATAACACAAAGTGAAAACCATACTTAGTGTACAGTTTGCAAATGATACACCTCTCTATTATAGCTACTGTATTACCTACTTCCCTTATGTGAATAAAACACATTACAGTAGCAACAGACCTTAATATAGGGTATAGAAAACCAGCAGGCACTGATTCTAGCAAAACCAAGGCTTTGCTTTCTAGCTCATCTCACGCCATCTCCCCAACTGCCAACCCCTTCCCCACACCCAGGGTGTGATTCACTTCTACTTGTTGCTGCTTCTTTTAGTAATTAAAATACTAAACCACACCTCTAATGTCGCCAGAAAGCTATGAAATGCTCCTAGAGGGTTTTAGATCTAGAGACAACGATAATAATACCAATGATAAAATCACATGCTTCATATCTTTTTGTCGCTAACATAGGATATCCTCTATCTAGATATCTGCTACACTACAGCGCCTTAACCTCTGAGTCAAAATTGTTCTTCTGAGACTTATGATTCCAAGCATTATTAAGAAGACTATTTGTTAAGAACCTGAACTATTGACTTTAGTGCCAGCACCACATTCATTGCATACTTCTTGTTTCAATGTGTTCCAGACCCCTCAATTTTCTCAAAATGCTTCATTATCACAATGCCAGATACCAGAGGTTTCATTTCCTTTACAGTAAAGCTGTAGAACAACCTCTTGAGCATTTTCTAAGAAAAGCTGCTTTGCTCTGAAAGAAATGCAGTATACCACCTTCAAGCACCATACAATTTGTTTGTCTCTGCTGCAAATTCCTAGACCTTGGGAACCCAAAATGTTCTGGTTCACTTACACAACAGACTGAACAGTGATACTGGCTTACAACTCATTCGACCACCTATAATATGAGCAGCTACACTGCAAATATAAATACTGTACACTGTACGTGACCTGCCTACATGAGGGCAGCTCATGTAGGCTACGATGAAGTGATTGAATCATACACAGTAGATTTTTTACCCAATTTTGCGGATTCCCTTTTTTTTTCAAAACCTCGTCTACCATCAGCCATTGTTGTTTATCTACGACCCAAACATCTATCGCTATTGCCTATCTACAATACACAATGTATAAACATCTCATGTGAGATGGAGTGATTGGGCAGGTACAAAATCAATTTCACTACCACTTTCAATTGTAATTAATAGTTGTTTTTCTAAAACTTAACTATGCTGCATTCACTGCTTCCATAATTTGTTTAATGTGATGTAATCAATGCCCTATAAGAAGTCTGACAATACTAGAGCATCTGTAAAAAAAATCAATGCTCTCTTTATGGAGCAAACTACATTTTAAATAAATTGAAGAAACTGGAAATTAGAAGGAAAATAAGTTGATAAGTCAGAAGGGATACTATGATAGTAGAGATAATCAGGTTAGTTGGCACATAATGTGTCACCATTAGGTTTGAGGTAGTAGGCAACACTAAGTTCTTGTCAAGAAGCAATTTGAAAGAAACTTGTTGCAACTGAAGTGTACCTGGCACACCATTAGACATAGCAGCAGTAAGGCTACAAAAAGCCAAGTACAGTACAATAGAATCTCTTAATAATCTCTTTGGGGGAACTGAGTTGTCTAACTATTTACAAATACCTGTCATCAGTCTACAATATTATATGCTTTTGCTTGTACCAAACTCTACCAATAAACTTTTAATGAATTAAGTAAACAGTTTTGAGTAAAAATTAAAACTAGTCTGTATCTGCAAAAATGCAATACATATGACATTACCACTAAAATATCAATAACTTTTCAACTCAGATTTTATCTTCATAGAGATTTTTTTTACATATGACATACCGGGGACAATTTAAGTCACAACAAAGAATCCAACCACAAAGGATATAAAGTATAAGGTAAAGCAGTTCTATACTGTGAAACGAGTTTAAAGGTAATGTGACTGTACACATTATAATCACACAGTACCACCTGAAAATAGACACACAGTACCACCTGAAAATAGATACAGTACAGCCAATGGCTTCCTCCTCAGCATCTGTTTTCTGGCAACAGTGACTGCTTATAATGTGAACATAAACTCAGGCCCTTTGGGAATGAGGATTAAATGCATACACTCACTGCTGGTGAGGCAAGGAGGGAGAGATACCACAATAGTCAAGTTCCTGTTAGAATGATGATGAACAAAGCTGAAACAAAGCTACTACAATACAAGAGAAGAGAGAAATTCACAGAAGCAAGTAGACCCTACTATCACCCAATGCCATACTCATTACTAAATAGCGACACTTCCTAGCTTGCTCCAGTCAAGCACTACTAAACAATTATTCCAAGAGTAGCTATTGTTAAAGCAATAAGTGTCTCCTACCATCAACCTACCAACTTCTTTCTTAGAGCATTCCAAGTGATGTAATGCTGAAGAAGATACAATTATGGTTCTTGCAACTTTCTCCCAACAAGGTGTTTTTGGTTAAAAGTCTGCAGTATTTCTTTCCACCATTTCATCTAGTCCCAAGTCTAATAAGACTAAAAATACTGTAAAGAAGTATAAGTGTTATGACAGACAGACAAAACTGCAATACTTGTTCGTGCACATCTATGTATGTTGGTTGACCTTCATACAAATCTCACTGACACCCCTTTGCCTGTGTAATGAAACTGCCTTGACAAGGCAAACATAAAGAGTGATGGAACATAAATTTTAGGTCAAAGGCCAGCTCTGGGGCCCATGACATCATTTAGTGTTGTAAGGGAAACTGAGAATAACAATGTTTATAAGGCATACAGTAACAGGAGGAAAACCTCGTAGTTGCACTAAGAAATAATTGTTGCAAGGCAAGCATGACACACACAACTAAAAACAAAATAAGGCCTCCAGGTTAACTCACTCTGATCGATTTACCCAAATATAATACTACTGTATATCAGTTTTACGTGATGGAAGACACAATGCTATCTAGAGAAATCAGCTGACACATGGTTGTTGCAAGATGTTAATGCATAAATAAAGAGTAGAATATTTTACAATTTGCCAACATAAACCATCAAAATAGATTTGTTTTTCAAGGTAAGGCAGGCAAAGTGGTAGCATAAGCTCACCCTTAAAAACTGTGGAAAATGAAATTATATACAGTATAACCCAACATTACTACCCAAATGTGAGAAAATAGATTATCTCCCATACCGTTTAGTGACAATTTCCCGTTCTCAAAAGTCTGATCAAATAAAACAAAGGAAAGTTAGACTGATATCAATTCAACCTGCAGCTACCATGATAAGGCAAGCATGGCACACATAACTGAAAATAACTCACATTATGCCTGATGGTCTACCTATGTAACAAGTCTGCCTGAAATCCTTTAACTGTGCAGGCACTGCAGTGCCAAGGTAAGAGTGTCTGACACCCTACAAGACATATGGAGGGAAAACTAGTCTCTCTCCCAACATACTTTGTTAGTAGGAAGTCACAACTGCCACTCTTGTGGATCTCACCAAGATCAATTTACTGCACTTGAATATCATATCCATATCAACTTTGCTGGATACTGTGTGTTACCTACGAAACATGCCAAGAAGTAAGCTAGCTGTTGAAAAATGCTTTTACAGTATGGGTCATAAAAAAAGTTACAAAATAAAAGAGCCACCAACTGGTTCAATAGAGTTTTTGTTATAACAACAGCAGCAGATTATCAGTACAATTTTGCCTTCAATATTATCTTTGGTCTTTCGTCAGCTGCAATCATGTTTGTCTCAGTTTTGTGAATTTTATTTTTGAAAAGAATCAGTTTTTCACTATGTGAATACCTTATTCGCTAGCTATATAATTTAACTTAAAAGTACACTACTGTACATGATTGTCATTGAAAAAAATATAATTTAAATAAAATAAAAAAAAATGGAGGAAAAGCATAAGGGTATAGATTCAACCACTCTAGGAGAAAAGCATTGTTATCCATGCCAGACATCCTGGTATTGAGTGCAGTAAACTGGGAGTTTTGCAAATTTAGCAAACAAATCAATGGTCGGGGCTTGCCAAAGGTTCTGCAACTTCTGACATACTTGTGGATGAAGAGACCATTCTGACAAGATTTGCCCTTTCCTGATGAGTTGGTTATAATGCAAAACAGAAAACAAGAACATTATTGTATGGGAGAAGCAGCAAGCAATAGTCACTAATTGTTACATCCAATTCACAATATATGCACAAGGACAGTACTGTATAAAGAATTCTGACAAAAATGTAACATTCCATCGCTACCTGGTGGGAAGAACACAATTGCAGACAGACCATCTGGGTCAGCCTAGCATTATTCTTTAAATTTGAATGCCAATCCCACCTAACAGTGCAAAGATGTAAGCTAACTTTAACAATTGTTAAGATTTATCCCAAAATTGTTTTTACCAAACAAAAACCCAAGTTTTCTCGTTGGGATTCCCCAAAAATAAAAATTTTATGATAAAATAAAGTTTTATATATACTTACCAAGTAACCGCATAGCTATTAGTTTCACTTAACTATGGCAGTTCAAAATTTGAAACTCGCAGTAACACTATTGTTTTAGTGTAGGTAACTAGACCCCGCCCACTTTCGGGGAACAGGTACAGCAGTGCTGAAGAGCTCAATTTGTTTGAGGCCTATGTCCATGAGAGGGGAGGTGGGAGGGCTATATATAAAACTTTATTTTATCATAAAGTAATTTTATTTTATCATAATGTAATTTTTATACAGGTAACTTACCAAGTAACTACATAGCTGAATCCCACATTGACAGCGGGTGGGATGCACAGACACGTTCTACCCAAAAACTCTTAGTAAAGGAGGTGTAATGCTTGTTGTAACTTTACCTGGTGAGAGAGCTGCAGCTGGAAGATACTGTCTCTGGTTGGCGCTCATCTCAACCTGTAGTGACGCGGCAGTAAAGCTATCCTTCAACAAGTTGAGGAGACTGAGGATTGAAAGGAATAACCCCTATCCTTCTTCCCCCAATACCATGCCAACCACAGCCAATGGGCTTAATGCACTGCAGTTATTATAGATTGTCGCCACATCGCACAAGTAATGGGAAGCGAAAACTGACTTTGACTTCCAGTAGGCTGACTGAAGAATCGTGGGGAGTGACAAGTTCTTCTTAAAAAACAACGAAGTGGCGACTGCTCTAATCTTATGAGCTTTGACTTCAAAAACAGTAAGATTGTCTTCTTGAATTTTCGAGTGTGACTTGGAAATAACACTCTTTAAAAAGAAGGCCAAGGTGTTCTTAGATAACAGTCGTAAGGGGTTCTTCACTGAAAAACATAGATTCTGACAACCTTTACTCCCTTTGGTCCTATCCAAGCAGTACTTAGTGTTCTAACTGGGCAAAGAGCTCTCACCTGGTCTGCTGGTCCAGGGATATTTAACAAACTCTTGATCGTGAACGAACGAGGCCAGGGGTTGGATGGGGTTTCGTTCTTGTTAGGAATCCAAGTGTGAATGAACAGACTGCATCTCCCTGCAAAAAGTCCACTAGCTTACTGAAGGCATGTAATTTGCTGATCCTCTTTGCTGTAGCTAAGAAACTAAAGAGTCTTCTGGTTATATTCCTCAACAATAAAAAGTGAAGGGGCTCAAATGGAGGGTCGGAGAGCCATTTGAGGACAATATCTAGATTCCAGGTGACTGATGTAGACTTCTCTTGCGTGGATATGTCTAGGGACTTAATTAGATTGCTTATGTCTTGATTAGCAGGCAAATCGAGACCTTGTCTAAACACAGTGTTTATTGTAGATCTATAACCTCTGATTGTAGAGGTGGCCAAGCCTCAAGATGATCTCAGAAACATTAAAAAATCAGCAATCTGTGCTACAGAGGTTTTAGAAGATGATATGTCATGTCCTGGGCACCAGTCACAAAAAACTGTCCACTTCGCCTGGTAAACATTAGCGGAAGACTAATGTCTGCACTGGGCGATTGCTTTTGCAGCTTTTCTTGAATATCCCTTCACTCTGACAAGTTCCCTGACAGTCTGAAACCTGCCAGAACAAGAGTGGATATGCCCAGATGGAAGCGATGGAAGTGAGGCTGCTTTAGAAGGCTTCTCTTCTGAGGTAAAAGTGCATTGAAAACAGCATTACCAAACTCCCTCTTTTCTGCTAACCAACTGTCGATGCCCGCTAAAGCTTTCCTAGAGGATGAGGAGATAACCATCTTCGGTAGTCTGGACGCCTCTACCGGCTGTCTCATCATGAAGGCCAAACCAGGTGATGATGGGGCCCTTAGAAAGAAGAAAGTTGGATAACAGAAGAGGAAGTACCTCACGAGCGCTGCATACGCTGCCGTAAGATGTTCTTGCTTAATGGCTTATTCATTGGCTTCTTCATTGGATGAAATGGGAGGAGCTAAGTCTGCCTGATCCTGTGTAGCAGAAGGTTGCTTCTGTAAAAGGCCAAGGATACTATCCAACTGATGTTGGATAGGTTCCAACAAAGGATCCGTGACGGCAGGAGTTGGCGCCAAACTCTTGGCTACTGGTGCTGAGCGTACCGAAGGCAAAAATTCTGACGCATGGCGCTCGGAAACTTGGCGTACAGACACATGGCGCTCGGAAACTTGGCGTACAGACACTGTGTACCGATCAGAAGTTGGGTGCTCGGACAATGAGTGCTCATAACCTGATCGCTCGGTCACTGGGCGATTCGTCACTAAACGCTCGGACATTGGGCGTTCAGACACTGTACACTCGGTCGCTGGACACTAAGACAACTTGGATGAGGAATGCCGCTTCAAAGACTGGCTCTCCACCACAGAAGCGTCATGCACAACCCGCTCAGGGATGGAAGATGGGCGCTCGGACACTGGGCGTTTGGACACAGAACACTTTGACATTGTATGTTCAGACACTGGGCGCCTGGACAACTTGGATGAGGAATGCCGCGTCAAAGACTGGCTCTCCGTCACCGAAGTGTTATGCACAACCCACTCAGGACTAACCCAAAAACTGCAGCAGGGAAGAGGACTGTGCTTTTGTTCCCTAGGAAGCTTACGTGGAAGCAAGGAAGCGCGGTCAGCAGAGGGAACATGCCATTTCAATGGCCTTGATACTTTCAAAAAGTGTTTCCACCCCCCGTCCTCACATTATCCAAACCGTTGGACGACAGAGCGTGAACATCTGTACGGACGCCTTTTCAATGGCGATCCGCCAAGCCGTGGGTTCAATCAACAGGCTCAGTTGAGGGGGCAACTACCCACGGACAAACCCCACCGACTTCCCTTAGACTTCTGGTTTGCTTCCTCCCAGGTTTGGGGGTCTAACATTGACCTTTGTCTAGCAGCATCGGTGGGATGAGTAGTCACCTCCTCCACTTGCACAGCACTTGCACCGACACTTACCTGGTCCATAAGGGCCTTAACTGAGGATCCAATCTGGGCTACAGTGTTAACAAGCAGACCAAACTTTTGGTCAATTCTAGTTTCTAGGATGGCGATGGCACCGGGTTTGGAAGGAGCCAGGTAGCTGAGTTTGAGGCAATGTTGGAAGGCTGGTGATAGGGGAGAAAGCAGTCACAGGCATAGAAGGCACAGGTTCAAAAGCAATATCAGATTTCAGAGTGGAAACCTGGCTAGTTAAACCTTTAGCCTCGGCTCTAGCAGCTGCCCTTCTCTGTTTGCCTTTCTGGAGTCGATCTAGATGTGCTTCCAAAACTTTCCATTTATCCTGATACCAGTCTTTGCATTCACCAAATTTCACATTCAAGTTCAAACGAGCAAATTTGCCCTCTACAATGGTAACAGAAAGTGTGCGAGTCATACTTAGCAGAAGTAAGTCTAGTATTACAGCCTTTGCTGCAATACCTAATACTAGACATGCTAGAATCTGACATACCAAGTCAAAATTAGTCACGAGTCTGAATGAGGAACTAGCTAAGCTAATAAATAGCATGCTACCAACACGAATGAATACCTCACCAAAGGCAAAAGATACAACCATCCGGCAAAATGCAAATTGGAGCTTCTCAAACAAACCTTGTTCAGTTGACCGCCAAAAAAGAATTGAGCTTTTCGGCACTGTTGTACCTATTCTTCACCGAAAGTGGGCGGGGTCTAGTTACCTACACTAAAATAATAGTGCATTACTGCAAATTTCAAATTTTGAACTACCTCGGTCAAGTGAAACTAATAGCTATAAAACTGTCGGACACGGATGGGGTTACGTAAATTAATCATTGCCATCTATAAAATTAAGTACATACAGTAATCCCTTTGTCAGTTGCACTTCCCATATCTGCAATACACCTCTGACCACATCTTTTTCAGCGCAAACAGGTTATTGTTGTTATTATTATTATTATTATTATTATTATTATTATTATTATTCAGAAGATGAACCCTATTTATATGGAACAAGCCCACTGGGGCCACTGACTTGGAATTAAAGCTCCCAAAGAATATGGTGTTCATTTGAAAAAAGTAACAGAAGGTAATGGGAACCACAGGAAGAGATCAGCTATTAGAACAGATAAATTAACTAATACATAAAATGTAGGTAAAATATTAAAATACAACTTGAATTGTATTACGGTAATAATGCAGCACTTTACACCACTAAATGGCAAAAGCATACAGTTTATGGACAGATGTGTGGAGCAAAAATTAACTGCCTGGATGGAAGCAGAAAAAATACCTCCGCTCAGCCAGTTGAACTTACAGAGCACTGTATGTATGCTGCTAAGGTCAATAAGACTGTGGTTTGTTGAGTCATTTATTGATGAAAAGAGGGAGGGGGAAAATATGTTTTACACAAAAAATTAAGGGCAACCTCAACAACTCTGTCAAATTACTGAGAACATTTCATCTACATCTATATGAATATCCTTTTTTATTTATGAACAATACTTTACAGTATTCACAATACTGTAGTAGGAAAAATTTTTTACACCAAAAAATATTCTCTAAGAACAGCAAAAATTAGCAGGTCTGCTCTTCATCTAATATTACCATCCTCTTTTATTTCTGCATCATTTATCATATATATTTGGCCTAATTGCTAATCAAAGGAAGAGCAGACAATCCATATTCCTTACTGATTGCTTTTTTTCTGTGCTAGTAATAAATCACTGAAAAAAGTCTACCCATGAATTGATTAAAAACAATAAAAACGAGGAATTAGCCATAAAACTATGTTGATAACGTCCATGTCATTTTTAGTGACCTAGAGAATGTATTCATAACATTAGTTCTAAAAGTAAAGAAAAGCAACAGCTGTATACAGTACTTCTATAAAGAGGCTCAAATCCAAGATTTCAAGACCTTTTGTAAAAACGAGTTAAAAATCCCAACTACACTGAGCACTGACGTGACACTGAACTAATGTCATAACAATGATATACAAAATACAGTATGGTGTTGATAAGGTTAAAAACAGAGAAGTTGCAGGTATTCTTCTGGGCCATGCTTTGACAGACTATGTGCTGGGATATATATATCAACACCTTTTCTACAAAATGAGGAGAAAGTAAGTGTTAAATAGTAATCAACCTATCAACCTATTTGGGCTAGAAATTAATAAGTGGGTCACTTAAAAAAAAAAACTCTAACCAAGGCTATGAGAGATTGCTTTCAGGAATGACTGTGTGTGTGTGTGTGTGTGTGTGTGTGTGTGTGTGTGTGTGTGTGTGTGTGTGTGTGTGTGTGTGTGTGTGTTTTTCCAGGGAGGAAAATTTCTTGTGTATTATGTCTTAAGTGACTATTTAAGGCACCTGGAGGAAAAAACACAAAGAAAATCATATGAAATTAGTGTAATTGAATTTTAAAGATATCCATTAACAATACTTTAATATCCATTGATCTTACAGTTCAGTGACAATTGTGATTTTTAACTGCATGATCTTAATTTATACTTACAAAAAGTTCGTTCTAAAATGAACAATACATTGGAAAATGATTCATAAACTACCTTTAAAGAGAATCATTTGACTAAATATCTGGCCTAATTTTGGCTAGGATATAATAAACTGGAACTGAAGGTATCAAGATTTCAAACTGTAATGTGACATGGCAAATAAAAAAATAAGGAGGAACACAGAATTTACCATTTTTTTCTGTGATGCAACATTTTTTGGCTTTAAGAAATGAAGCCTACAAAACTGCAGAAGCCTAATTATCTCAAGACTCCAAAAACTGTCAAAAATGTCAGGTCAAACTGTGAATGAGCATGATTAATCTAAATGGAAGATCAGGCCACCCTATTAATGCTTTTATAAACTCTTTACTCCATGTGTTCCAAGGTTCACAATTTTAACATGATTTTCCTCGATTTGCAATAAACAAATATCCATAAATAACCTAAAAGATAAGACTGCATGTAAATAAAATACTGTCAGTAATGTACAAATCCTATTAGTTTCCAGTTTTCTGCATATAAATGTCCTGTTAACCCTTTCAGTCACTAAACCTTTGAAAGTCCCCATGTGTCCCAGAGTATGAGGGGCGATAAGCTGTTTGTTATTTTGTAACCTGTTGTGAGGCTACTATTTACACTAGCCTGATATCCTGTCAGTTAAGCAGAATACATCTACTTTGTGATAAATTAAAAATAAAAAAAGGATGAAGAGGTAACAGGCTAATGATGAGTAGAAAATCCCAGGTAATCCTACAGTTTAGGGGTCCAAATTCATTGCATTACGTAAAGTCAAGATCAGCACACAGATTTATCAAATATTTATTGAATCATGGAAAACAATAAAAAAAAAATGATCAGTTTATCTGCTTACAGAAGCAGCAATTGTAAAAAAAAAAAAAAGGGAATAAAGGGGAAACATAAACAAAAACATGTGTTAGAGCACACAGACCCATAGAATTTTGATAAAATCATAAATCTCTGCTTCTGTAAGCAGATAAACTGCTCATTCTTTAATAAATACAGGCTACTTCTGTTGGCATTTCTAAGCAACAGCTCTGCACAGCCTATTACCTTGGAAACTGATTTTTCCTATACAGTACTTTTACTATTGCTAATGAAGGATGTGGTGTTGTTATTATCGTCAGTCAATTACTATTAACCTCATATCTACCCAACATGGTTGGGGACCCTTTGGAAGCGTGGGGTTTTGGAAACATTGGGAGAAAGACGGACTGCCATGTTGCTGTATGGAATGGTTTCGCGCATTCGCAAGTCATCAGGGAGTCATATGTTTAAGAAGGGATTGGCTAAGGAAACCTATTATAAAAGGAGCTATACTAACCTTAACGTACCCTAACCTAAGCTAACCTAACCTTGTAGACCATGTTACTTAGTCGGGGAGCCCGGACCCATTGGTGAAGGAAACTCCACTTTTTACCAAAAGCACTCTTATAACACTTCACATGTGCGAGAGCATTCCACGATGGCCAGCATAAACTTCAGAAGTTAATTACAGTCGACCGACACAAAATACCAGTAAATTCTTAATAAGCAACCAAAATACTGTAGGAAAAATCAATTTCCAAAGTAATACCTTGTGCAGAGTTATTGCTTAGTTGTAACCTTCTGTTTATATAGCTGTTGAAAGAAATTGAAAATAGGAAAGAAAACTTTTAAACACACACACAAGGGAACAGTGAATTTGGGCCCCTAAGCTGAAGGATTACCAATACCCGAAAGTGACCCTCCCCCTTATGTCCCGAGGTTGGCTACTGAAAAGGCAATAGGCTAGTCTAGCTAACCTTGCCTATACCTAGCCTGTATGTCAATACAGGTTGCAGCCTTGAAAATGTATCTAATGCCTACTAAGTAACTTGAAAGGGAACTACCTTCTTAAACTTACATTATTATCTTTAAAATTTCGCCAAAAACTCAAAACAGCATATAAAATTGGTTTACGTATAAATATGCTACGCCCACCGTAGCCTTGGCCCAGCAAAGCCAAAGCTGCTAGGAGTTACCCTTGCTTTTTATTAACGCCTATTGAAATTAACTATGAATAAGGAGGCACTTGCTAAACCGTTCTCATATTTTCTCGACGTATCCTATCCTATCCTATGACCCCCAAGCCACAGGATGTCCTTCCTGTGTATCCTTCTTTGAAGAAGTTATCTGCAGTTCTAAGTATGTCTGTTTTCGGGTACGTTTTCGTACTATCCAACAACTAACTTTGGAAATGCTCCACTGGCGTTAATTTTCAACCGAACAATGGGTATGCACGCATATCTTACAGGCTGAGAATAATCCGCTGTCAGGCTAACCTCTCTTCGGGGAGGGAGGGAGGAGACCAATAGCTTAAACTAATGACAGGTGATGTCCAAACTTACCCGTCGCCCACGACGACACATTTGATGGCCTGCATAATCCGGAACTTTCAACGAACTGCTGTTTAAAAAATATATTAATCACTTGCACAACCCTGAAATGGGAACCTCCCGTCACTTGCTTCCCACAAACTACAGATTTCCACTGGGCGGGTTCTTCTCTCGCAAACCAACATGGACGATCTCAGACAACCACTGTTGCCAGACCCTTTTTCGCTGGCGATAAATGGAGGCGAGCGCTTACCGCTTCACAACACCAACCTATTTATTGATATTTTTTTTCCGAATGTGTTTTGTTTCCTCGTGTATAAAGAGTATTGTAAGCTGTTATTTATTAAACGTTGAATGTAGAACACCAGATTCACCACCAAAAATGGTCCAGGTTTTTTCAGAGGAAGTGTACAAAAGATGTAATTATTGCTAAATAGTGGAACCGTTCTCCCTATTTCGTGCTCATAAATCAACAGGTAGACATTTATCCGGAAGGTACTATTGACTTACAAGACGACGTTGTCTTCGTCAGTATATTAGCATTAGACAAGACTGATATATAATTTATATATATATATATATATATATATATATATATATATATATATATATATATATATATATATATATATATCAGTCTTGTCTAATGCTAATATATATATATATATACATATATATATATATATATATATATATATATATATATATATATATATATATCAGTCTTGTCTAATGCTAATATATATATATATATATATATATATATATATAAATATATATATATATATATATATATATATATATATATATATATAATATATATATATATATATATATATATATATATATATATATATATATATATATATATATATATATGTATATATATATATATATATATATATATATATATATATATATATATATATATATATATATGTGTGTGTGTGTGTGTTGTGTATGTATGTATATATATATATATATATATATATATATATATATATATATATATATATATATGCATTCTAGTGCTGGTCCTAAAGCAAAGGATTCAGAATTAGTTATGTTGTAGAAGAAATGCTGTCCTTTGTCAAAGGAATCACTTTGTTTCACTTTGTTTGGTTTTATGTACAGCCCTTCTTAGGGATAATTCCCTCTCTGGCGGCCCATGTACGTTTTCAAAATAAGGTACTTCTTATATTTTACAATTGTCTTTCAGTGTTTTCTCCTGCGGAATAGGAAAGTCTTTAATTCTTTTTTAAATATGCTGTCTTCTTGTATGCTATTCACTTCAGGCATTGGAAATACGAAAGGGAGACTTGAAAGGTAACAGAACGGAAGTGGTGATGGTAAATTTGGGAATGATTGAGGAACTGACTACTGAAAATGTAAAGGGACAGTTACAAGGTCAAATACTAGACTGAGTGACTGACCGGGTGTTGTAATGCTGGTCTGGATAAGGGAAAGGTTTCACAGAAAGGCTGCGAGGAATAATATTGTTCCTTTATATCGAAGGAATTGATACTGAGGAGAGTAAAAATTACAGATGCATATCATCACTTAGTTTAGCAAGAAAATGTCTGGCAGGAATTTTATTTAGCACCCGAGATGTAAAGTAGAATTATTGATAGAGGAAAAACAGTATATGTTTGGACAAAAAAGTTAAGTATACCTTAGTTTAACCAGACCACTGAGCTGATTAACAGCTCTCCTAGGGCTGGCCCGAAGGATTAAATTTATTTTACCTGGCTAAGAACCAATTTGTTACCTAGCAATGGGACCTGCAGCTTATTTGTGGAATCCGAACCACATTATAACGAGAAATGAATGTCTATCAACAGAAATAAATTCCTCTAATTTTTCATTGGCCGGTCGGAGAATCGAACGCGGGCCCAGCAGAGTGCTAGCCGAGAAAAATACCAACCAATGAGGAACTATGTTGGGACAAAGCTTAATGTCCTGGAATCAAGGAGTTATTATACAGTAATTATGTAAGAAGTTTGAGATATAATGTGGAGAGAAATGAGAATGTTTGATGTAGAGATAAGTATTGAGAGCAACTGGAGTTTTGTTATGATTAAAGTTAAACATGTATTTGGATATGTAGATGGGAGAGTGACTGG
This sequence comes from Macrobrachium rosenbergii, assembly GCF_040412425.1. Taxonomy (NCBI): domain Eukaryota; kingdom Metazoa; phylum Arthropoda; class Malacostraca; order Decapoda; family Palaemonidae; genus Macrobrachium; species Macrobrachium rosenbergii. Next base: position 3,605,289 of record NC_089758.1, read on the forward strand.
TTTAGTTCAGAAGCAGGTTTGAGGTATATGCCGTGTTTAATATTCTGATGGATGGGTAATGACAGAAGTCAGGGAAAGACCAGGCAATATATGTGTGTATAATTGTGGGATAACTGGATGATTCCGCATTAGTAGGTGATGGTTAACCAATACTGCTAAGACTGGTGAAAGATCTTGATGTTTGTGGACAGATAAAGTTGAAATGGATATGAGCAAGAAAAAAATTATGAGAGAATTAGAATTTAGGAGAATGGAACAGTAAATGTTATATGGGGTAATAGATAGTAAAGAGACTCTTTGCTGGGTGAGTCGGTAGAGCTGTGGACTGTCACTCGATGGGTCGGAGTTCAATTCCCTGCCCGGCTAGTGAAGAGTTAGAGGAATTTATTTCTGGTAATAGAAATTCATTTCTCGCTATAATGTCGTTCAGATTCCACAATAAGCTGTAGGTCCCGTTGCTAAGTAACCACTTGGTTCTTAGCCACGTAAAATAAGTCTAATCCCTCGGGCCAGCCCTAGGAGAGCTGTTAATCAGCTCAGTGGTCTGGTAAAACTAAGGTATACTTAACTTTAGATACTAAAGAGATGATCTAACTGATTCATACTGTTATTTGGGAGTGAATATAGCAGATTGTGGTAAAGCTGTAGAAGAGATGAGTCGCAAATATGTGGGGCAAGGAAGGTAGCAGGATTTCTGGAGGTAAAAGCTGAGATGTTAGATAGATTGTTGAGCCAGTTCTATTTTATGAAGGTAAAGTGTGGATGTTGAACAGGAATGAAAGATCAAGGGTTAATGAAGTTAAGATAAATTGGTCAAGTAGTATAATATAGTAAAAGGGGTGAAAGACTGATATATATATATATATATATATATATATATATATATATATATATATATATATATATATATATAAAGTGTGGAAAAAATATTAACATACTTTTAAAAATGGATTAAGGTGTTTTGACATGGTTCGATCACGAGGAGTGAGTGAGGACAACAGACTAAGGGAAAGCTGTTATAACTCGATGGCTCTAAGAGGAAGAACAAGAGAGCAGCCAAAAAAAGCGCTAGCTTGTTGATTTTAAAGAGTTGTTGGGGCAGAAGACCTTAATAATGAAAAGGACTGATGTGCATAGTAGGTAAAACAAGTGGCACAGTGTATGTAGAGTTAGGAGACAGTGTTGTCGAGCTTCTATGGAGGTATATGAAGTAGCAAATGATATTGAAGTCTCCACAAAGGATTTTACTTTAATACAACGGTTAAGAAATGAACGTGGAGGTAATCTGTGCTCATCTCTAGAACCACACTACTAGGAAAAACAGCTTATCGTTATCTTAGATGTGTAAATACATCATTCTTTTTAAGGTAATGAGACAAAAATTACATGTATATTGACGATGAGTGTTTTGAATATACACAGACAGCCAGATACTGACTGATTTCAATATTTCTTGCTGGTTCTTACAATATAGTTCTTATATATTTGAGAAAGGTTGCGCGAACATATTTTTGTCCTCTGTCTCTCTGCAGACAGCTGCGCTCAGTCAGTTGCAAAGTGGCGCGTTGAAGCAATTTTCCACAGGAATTATGTGCTATGTCTTATAGTAAGGCCAGGGCCAAGGTCATACACACAGATAAAATGTAATAGGATTTTGACTAGTCATAATATTGGACAATATAAGATGGACTTCATTATTTGATATGCCTAATCCACTAATGATGCCATTGTACACGATGAGGTCTAGGTCATGATTAAAGGTATGTCAAGGATATTAACATTAAAAAAGTACACTGGGGAAGACTATGTTTAAAAATTACATAAGGGAAATGTGTAATTACACCAGTTGGGACACTGGTAACCTGTAAACGCATTTGCAGCAAGTTGGGTATTTGGCACTTAATCATAATCATATATATATACGGTATATATAGGCCTATATATGTGTGTGTGTGTGTGTATGTATGTATGTGCGTGTATGAAGTCTGAAAAAATAATGGATTGAAGGTTTTCGTGATGGCAGTAAAACATTTAATAAAGTTCTTGAATAGTGACTGGTTGGTGTAAAACTGGGTCTAAGGTAAGGATGGGTCATGCCTCTGTGGTTGTCTAGCATGCTTATGTATGTGGTGGTACAAAATATCAAAGAAAGATAGTCGATGTAGTGCTAGTTAGGGGATAAGAAAATTAGTCATGAACTGAGTGAGGGACGGTTGATGTTTGTAGAAGATTCTGTGCTCACTGGGGATAGTGCAGGGAACAGCAGAAACTTGTAAAAGAATTTGAAAGTGTCTACAAGGGGATAACTTTGAGAACAATTGTGAGCAAAAGTAAGATTAGGTTAATCTGTATGGTGGAAACTGGAAGTGGTTTATCAGTATAAGCAATTGGGAGTTACTGGTTTCAGATGATGGTAGGATGAAAGAAGAGGTGTCACTGAGTAGGTGGAGCAAGGAAGGTAGCAGAGAATCAGAAAAAAGTCGGGAAGAGTCTTTAAAGTTAGCATGCATTAAGTTACCGTTGAGCCAACTCTCATATATGGAAGTGCGATGTGGATGTTGAATGCGAATGGAAGGAAAGAGTTTGAGGCTTTTAAGATAAAGTGTTGGCACAGCATTCGAAGCATGAGAAGAATTGGAAGAGCGAGAAATGTGGCTGAAGAAATAAAAAGGTTAATAGAGTATTATAAGATGTTTTGGTCATGTAGAGAGAAGTCACAGTGGTAGGGTGGTGAAGAATGCATTATTCCACAAGTATTAGGGCAGAAAGGAGAGAATTCCTGGAAAGTTATGGGCAAATAGTGTAAAGGATTTAAAATCCAGGAACCACAGAAGTGCCTGAAAGACAGGGGAAAAATTGCACATTGTGTGGTTAGGGAGTTCAACATGCTACTGATGAGCCTTCTTTACAGGTTCACGAAGTGTCTAAAGTTGTAGATGTGTTCCTGAACAAAGATTTCACCCACAATTCAGCAGCTGAAGTATAAATGAAGGAGTGACAGTTGTGTTTTTTGCTATGGAAGCATTACCTTTAAGGAAAACGGCTAAATGTCTCATATACATACATGTATGTATGTATGTACGTATGTATGTATTATATATGTGTGTGTTTGTTTGTTGTGCATAGGTATTTAGGTGGGTATTCCACGGATAGTGAAAAGACGAGACAGATGAGGTAAAATATAGAACATGGAAAGCTAAGAAGCTAGCAGAAACTGTACAATGGCTATGTGAGGGGAAGAGTTGTGTGAAAGGAGGCAAAACCTGGAACATAAGAAGGGACTGCTGATCTAACGTTCCTTTATGAAGGCGACGTGATGTGAATGGAAACAAAATGGAGACTGCCAAGACGAATTGGTGGCTAAGTTCATTTTGAGTAAGAAAGGTTGAAGGATGAGAAATGTAAAGAAACGACGATGGTAAATATGTAAGCATGTGCCAATAGAAAGTTCAGTGTATTTTAATGGATTTGGGAGGAGAAAATAGTGAAAGGGACGTAAAATCTGGAAAGGTTGAATTTCTACTTATTTTCACTACTATGGACAATTGTCAGAAGTTTAATTTTTAGTTACCTGCTGTTCACTGTACTGAACACTTGTATTTTGCTCTATCATTTGATTAATTTTAAATCTGTGGGTGTATTCTATGCGTTCTTGCTCGTATTTTATATGCTTATACATTTACTTATTTTTTGTCGAGTAAACTCGCTGTTAATGCCTTCTTGCCTTTTTTGTGCCCGGTTGTTTGCATACTGATATATACATACATACATACATATATATATATATATATATATATATATATATATATATATATATATATATATATATATATATATATATATATATATATATATATATATATATATTATACATAAGATTTTGTCTATATTTGCTACCAGATGAATGCAACCAACATAGTTCAGACGGCAAACTGAATACTAATTTTTTCATATAAGCTTGTTAGTCCTCCTTTAAGACACGAGAAGAATGGAATTTCTTCCTTACAAATGATAAGGCGTTTTCATTTAGATTAGGGTCAGACGTTTAATTGAGTTCGTTTTAAAATGTCTATGTTTCTCAGTGGTTGAGTATGTGCTAACATGCTACACAAAGAGAATTGCCGAATCATGGTAACACTGTAGAACTAAGATTAAAAAAAATATATATAAAAATATAATTAAAATGACTTATGTCTTGACATTTTTTCATTTATTTAGAATATAAAAATGTAGTATTATTTTCGAATAACATTTATTTAAAGAAAAATTATATAAACTGATTTCATACATTTGTTTTGGTTTGAAGGTTGTCATAGAAAACGTTATATTTTAAGGCATGACTGTGCTATAAGGGAGAGTTTTCGACACCGGAACCGAAGGAAACTATATACCGTAGAAGTGATATATAAGGATCTATTTCATATATAATAAAGCGAAGTTTCAACGATCAGATGCAGTGTAAGTTTAGTTTATATGAGAAAACATCCGGTGATGGTCTCAATCCCGGTGGAATTTTCCAATTTCTTTTTTTTACAGAAGGGTAAAGCACTAGAGAACTGACTGATATTTCCAAAAAGGAATAATGTGCAAACAATTCTGAAAAAAATCTGAATCACACGATTATTAAGTTTATCCCCATTCTCAGTTATATAGAACAGTATTAGCAATGGCAAATGCTTTAAAATGCACCAGATGATAAATATTCCAACGCTACAAAAAGTAAACTTGGAGGTAAAGTGTAGGCTACACAAATGCTTGTCAAACACTCGTATTAATTAAATAGAGTTATCAATGCATAATGATGTTGAGAGTGGATACATGACATTTTATCAGCTAATAAATGAAATAATTCGCTCTAATCCATTTAATACCGTGAAGAGAAAATAACGGTAATAAGGGGATGAACCTCTTGGGTACCGTAATTATTTATATTTATAGTCTACGAATAGAATGACTACACTTATGAAGACTTACGCCCAGGATTCTGTTCTAAAAAAAACATACACACACCCACGCACACTTATTTGAAAATTTTAAGTTTCTGACATTACTTCACTGTTAGCTGATTTTTCAGTCTCAGATAATCCACTCTTTATCAGACCTTTTAATTCCGGAAGCTTTGTAAAAATTTTAATTCATCATCTTCATTGTATATATATATATATATATATATATATATATATATATATATATATATATATATATATATATATATATATATATATATATATATATATTATATTCTTAATTGGAATCATCTGTTATTAATCCTTATCTAGTGAATACATATAAACAGGCTCGGGATCCGAGACAAATTTTGGCTGCGGAGTCATTGATTTAGCTATAAGTATTTCTAGAGGTAAAAAATAAATAAATATCAATCCTCATTTCACACTTTATCACTTGTAAATTGACATGAGAGTGCTGCAGGAAGGCATCTTTGTTGTATCCCTAGGACTGTAACATGATGGCTAAAACTCTTTGATCGTACAAGTACTATTTCCTAATGGGAAAATGGTATGAAATAACAATGGAACCATTTACTCCTAGTACCACTGTCAGGTATTGTGAATAAAGAACCCCAGAGAGGTATAAAGTTAAGTGGATCCTTTCGTAAGAGTCTTCAGAGGACTGTTTCATGTTCATCGAACACAGTCTTCAAGCATTTGTGAGTAAGGGCTAAACATTCGATGCATCTGGCGGCTTTAATCACCTTGACCATATGAAGTCCCTAAAACGTTCAAAATATTGTAACGTCACTTTTTAATCCCAGAAAAAGAAGATTTCAAGACTAAACACATGGTCGGTTGTGCGACCAATTCACAATACGTAGTTTGGATTCATCAGGATAAATTTCTTTTGCCCAAAACACGACACATGCGATGCTAGGGGTTAAAAAGAAGGTGGTATCAATGGTATTAATGAAAGCAAGACAAATTACCCATAATTTAGTCGTAGAGCCATGTGATCAGTTTGGAAATTCAAGGATAATCTGGAAAATTCAAGTTGTACTGTCGACGAAGTTACTGTGCAATATGAGCCATAGAACTTAAATGAATAGCCTACCAGCCAATGAAACTGAAAACACGCACTTCCTCTTAGTCTCACAACTGAAGAAAATATAAATGTTCAGTTGTAAATCATTTCAGCTTTATAACATTTGTATAATCTATATTTTTCTCTAACAATGCTAAGATAATTGCTTTTGTTTTTCGTAAATTTATATATTGTTGAAATCACGGTGTTTGAAGTGACACCTCTTTACTTCTAACTGCTTGCTGGAAAACTTTTCACTGCCTGAAACTACCCAACACAGGGGGCAGCCTGCTTTTCTTCGCGGCAAGGAGGGTCAAGTTCAGTTCTGAGTTCCATCTTAGACAGCAGCGAGTGAAAACCCAGAACATTAAGGATTCTCCTACACATTTTTCACTCGTCATGGAACATTCATTGCCTCATATAAGCTACAGTGATCTCAGGCCATTGCCTCCTAACAAGAGACGTCGAACACTTGATAGTCAGCGATGGACTTAATTATTCCAGCAGTTCAAAGGATGGAAAATCTTGAGATATGTCACTTTCGTTACGGCACCGTGATTTCGTGGCTTTATGGTTTCCCTAAGATTCTTAAAACAATCTATTCCTTGCATTCAGCCCTTATAAAAAATAAAGCTCACTAATTCAATAAATGCGCCCAACGAAAGCAGTTAAAAAAAAAAATGGTTCCTTCTAGTTATGACCGTATAGGATTTGTTGAATTGTAGCATATGATTCAGCTCTCCTAATATTTACATTTGAAATTATATTTTATATGTATAGGCTTGCGGCCATACTTATATTCATATTCATATTCTGCTGTTTCATTTATGCTACTAAAGATTTCCTCTGTTTTCGTAAGATATAATTTTGTCATATTTACGTATACGGATATTTAAATTATTCCAACGTGATTAGTATTTAACTTAGTTTTTGCTTCCGTTATTCCCTGATGACTAGTACTTTCAATATTATCAATTCCCATATTTTTCGTATTTTTAGTGAGTGGAACGGAATTAGGGAGGATTGGGAGATCTGGTTAAGTTAAGTATACCTTAGTTTAACCAGACCACTGAGCTGATTAACAGTTTTCCTAGGGCTGGCCCGAAGGATTAGATTTGTTTTACGTGGCTAAGAACCAACTGGTTACCTAGCAACGGGACCTACACCTTATTGTGTGGAATCCGAACCACATTATAACGAGAAATGAATTTCTATCACCAGAAATAAATTCCTCTAACTCTTCATCAGCCGGTCGTAGAATCGAACGCGGGCCCAGCAGAGTGCTAGCCGAGAACGGCACCCACCCATCCAATGAGGAACTAGAGGTGTCGTTGGTCTTCCTTCATTTAGTGGGCTCCAATCCAGGCAACAATTCAAGCAGTTACCGATGTATTTACCCATTAAGATATTCAGGTATTATTTTGCTTAATAAATAAGTTTTGGGTTTTAGTCCGTTTATTCATTCTATTCCCCAGGATTTCTGTGCGACAACCTCTTGATAAAAACATAGAACTACCGTATATTCACACGGTGTTATAAAAATAGTAATTTTATATCATAAATAATGAGAAAAAATTATACATTTTATAGAGTATAAGTTTTTGGGAATTAAGGTCGCAAAACGAGCCTGCCCAGGGTTGGGCTACTCTAATTGGCTTTTCAAGGAATGATGTGAATAACTGATATGCAGATTCGTGAGTTTCATTCAGTCACATGTAAGCAACAGCTCTGCATGAACTATTACCTTGGAAACTGAGTTTTCCTATACTTTTATTGTTGCTGATGAATGAGGTGGTGTTGTTATTGCCGGTCAAGTAATATTAAATCTCATGTCTGCCCAACATGGTTGGCGGACCCTTTGGGAATGCGGGGTTTTGGAAACATTGGGAGAAAGATGGACTGACATGTTGTTATGGAATGGTTCCGTGCATGAGCAAGTCATCAGGGAGCCATATGTTTAAGAAGGGACTGGCTAAGGAAACCTATTATAAAAGGAACTATACTAACCTAACGTACCTGAACCTAACCTAACCTAGCAGGCCGTGTTACTTAGTCAGGGGGCGGAATCCCCGGTGAAGGAAGCTACGCTTTTTACCAGAAGCTCTCCTATAACACTGCGCATGCGCGATAGCATTCCAGGATGGCCAGCATACAACTTCTGAGGTTAATTACAAGTTAATTACAGTCGATCAACAAAAAATAACGGTAAATTCTTGATAAGCTTCCGAAATACCATAGGAAAAAATCAATTTCCAAAGTAATACCTCATGCGGAGTTATTGCTTAGTTCTACCTCATTTTTTTTTATCGCACACCATAAACTAACAAACTATTCGTATTTTTTGAGTGATATAATTGTACTTATTTCATAAAGAAAACTGATGAAACAACATTTAAACTATTTTAGCTTAGTCATCCACTGCAGGTTTCTACATAGAGAATGTGTTCTATGCTGCTAAAGGAGGCTGAGATAGAAAATGTTTCCTTGTGCTAGATATGACAGACTCGGCAAATCATGTGATTCACGATGATTAACCCCCCCACCTCTCTCTCTCTCTCTCTCTCTCTCTCTCTCTCTCTCTCTCTCTCTCTCTCTCTCTCCAAACTTAAAAGATTTAGCAGGTAAAGCCAACAGCAAACTAGGCTCTATGGTCAATAATTTTTTTCTTAAATATTTATAAGTGTAGACACAAGAATTTATTTGCTAATATTTAAGAGCCTTATTTGAACATATTTACGTACATCAATGAACGTCTACGATGGCTTTCAATTACTTACAATGTACGTAATATCAACTGGAAAAAGGGAGAAAACGTATTTTTTTTTCTTTGACTAGGATAATATTCTCAGTGGCTGACGAATTAAAAGGGAGAATATTGCATTAGAGAGAGCTGAAGTGAAAATCAGTGTTGGAGACTTAAGCGATAATACAGTAGCCGAATGAACACGAGATTTAGCTGTACTGAAAAGAAAATATAAGACTAATCCTAACAACAAAGAAAGAAGCCTGTAGTAAAATTCCGGATTTTAATAGGTTGAGAATCCTTCCTCCTCATCATATCGTGATTTTTGTTATTATGGATATTGTTATAACTGTTAAATATTTCATGTCAGTCTTGTAACTGCCGCTGCCTTGGTATCAGTAAACAGTCCTCACCTGAGACAACCGTTCTGGAAAGAGCTAACGAACATGGCGCCTGGGCAGATCAACAACAGTAGACTCATCTTTAGTATTCCTGTAAGATCCCGTAATTCAACATATTTCTTACCACTATTTGATATGTGAGTTATTTGTTCTCGTATCTCTCATTTCTCTCTGAGACTATCAGTCAAATGACACTCCTTTTATGCCTGTTACCCTAATCTTTTCGTGCACGGAGACTTTTCAAATTTTGATGTCATGGGGCTTTAAAATTGCTTGTCGGTTACTAACATTTTCGTTTCCTTCAGTTACTCTTCTTGCAATTTTCATATCAACATTTATTTTGAAATATCTGACCTCTTGTCAAGAAGTTTTGCAAAGAATTCGGCTATATGAAGAAACCCTGAACGTAATTATTACATTTTTTTTTCGTATTCATATGATTTTGCTTATCAGTGGCTTCAAGTTTGCGTTACACTACTGTGATATCATACTGTATTTTTTTTTATTCCGCATATATTTTTGGAGTTTAAAGTTTGTGCATATTTTGTTCTTTGTGTACGATTTCCTATCATGGTATTTGTTCGGGAAACGCTCCAAGACTATTCCGACTCATTCAGAATAAGTATAGCATTTGAAATCGTCGATGCTATCGTATAGTCTAACTTAGATTGGCGTGAGCGCAATCTCTATTTCACGACCCTCATCCAAAGCACACCGCAAGAAATTATCCTCACATTTAAATATGCATATCTCCTAAAGGAAGTTTCCCTAAATGTACTTTAAGATGAATAGGAATACTCAAGTGGATTTGTAGATACTGATGATTATGGCTGCATTCTTGAGTCCCCACTAGCTCGAACTGCACTGTATCAAGGTTATTATGAAGAGACTGACTTCACGGCCGTCTCTGACCGACACCAAACATTCGACTCACCACAATATCGGTAGTTAAGCACTATTACGCGTATACTTAAAATTGCAACAGCTAAAACAACGCCTTTTATTACTAAATACAAACACAACAAAACATAATATCCTTCTTCTACATAATACGCATTTCCACTCTACGTAAATTGAAAGAGAATATATAAAACTATACCACAACTTGCGGAAAAGTACAATCTCTCTTGTCGAAGTTTCGACAAAGACCTTATTCCCTATGCTGTTATCTAATTAGATAGTAACCCACAAGTCCAAGAAAAGTGAACAGCAGATATGGACGCAGGATAGAAAATTTTATGAAAGCTAAGACTTTACTCACGTTTTAGCCAATGCCTCTCAGCAGTCAGCTTTAAGTTAGGCCTAGGTCTTGTTCTTTTGACCAATGAAATTTGAATATTTTCGTCGTCATTTATGGTTATCTCTGCTAGTAATTTCCTCTGAAATATTTTTTGATCTGTCGCAAATGTTGTAACAGACAAAGAAATTCTTTCTCTCATTCTCTACGCATCCACTCGTGTTACTAATTCTTAGTCTTACTTCATAGATGCTCTCTTTTTTTCATCCCCTGCTCGTAATTTTTTAATTAAACATTTGCTACACCAAAATACCCAGAACCAGTGCACGTAATAAGAGTGTAACTAAAGTGGGTAAAACAGAAAGCAAAATTCTGGCTGTATCTCTCCTCCTCGAGTCACCTCCTAAAAAGAAATAAGCAGAGTCTCCATGTGCAAAGGCAAAGGCAAAGGCAAATTTTATTCTATCGACCCCTTCCGGAGTATGAGAATTACAAAATTACACAAATATATATATTTTACACAAAAACTACAAAAAGAAGAGACCAATAGATTACAACTATATTTATGTACACATATATTTAGCAAGTACATATTTAAAGCATAAAAGGTATTCTGACAAAGGAAAGTACATACATTGAAAATAATACCAGAATAATGAAAATCCTAGGAAGTATTAAATCTAAACTAAAGACATTATAAGGTTAACATGTGAGCGCCTACTATCCAATATTTCCCTGCGGAGCGTTCCCTTCGAGTTATTTATTATCCATATTACCACAACTCGATTTTGGAGTTTTTGCGCTGTGCCTCTTAATTCTCCCTACAATGCTTAATAAAAAATGTGCAAAAAAAGTTGATAACATAATCTGACGCAAGCAGGCCCATACTGTTATCGAGATATTTACTGATGCATGTTGTTACCTACTTGGACATTTCATGATTTCGAGGTTCGTTGTAATGAACCAAACGAAAACTTCTTTCAGTTTTCTTCTGAAGACGGAAAGAGAAACCCACAAGATTCCTGTGTATAATTTTGTTTACTTATGATATTTACATATTACTCGAATCTCGAGTACTTTCAGGTCCTAAATGTGACCCCTTTTTCAAGAGATGTGAAGGTGGTGAAGCTGGTTCAATGCTCAGCAATCTTCAGGAACTTCTTCTCCCTGCGCTGTCATTTATATGTTGGCTGTCCTGGTTTCCATTCTCTTGAGGGTTGTTAATCCCCTCCTGTTGGTCTGATATCCTGATCTGATGGTCAGTGGGATTAACCCCTGTGGTAAGAGAATAAAAAGAGTGGTCACCATCGGTCTGTTGGGCAGGAGACCTAACCTCCAGGTTAGAAGGGTCGATCTTAGCTTCTTTTAATATTAAAGCCCGGCTTATGGGATCTTCTGAGGTAAATCAGTTAGGAACTGAAAGTACTTGAGATTCAAGTAATATGTAAATATTTACAAGTAAACAAGTTATACACAGGAATCTTGTGGGTTTCTCGTTCGTTGTAATGGTAACAAGGACACAGGAATGGAGCATTCGATCATATTTTGTTTGTTCCAGTGTAAAGTAGGGAAAGAGGCTCAGTGCATTTGGAATATCTTTTTATTTTCTCAGGGAATGTTGGTAGGCGAACAATGCTGAAAGCTGACTGGTTCTGTTGTTTTAGGTTTCACGAATTGGGCCCAGGTGGGATTTTGGAATTCAGCGTTGCATAAAAAAGAAGACGAACTTCAGGTCCATAGTTGTTAATTGTTATTCTGTTGTTCCGGTGTGTGCTCGTATCCCTTGTACTTGTACAGCTATTTTTCCTTGTTATTAACGTTTCTGATGTTTGTTTCGGTACCAAGTGTTTAGTTTAAAGGTACCGGAATCCCTTATATCCTACAATTACGGGGGACGACAAAGTGAAACGGATACAAAAGAATGGGTTAGGCCTAGGCATACAAGGATGTATTTTAACCACCATGACAGGCCTCTTCGTCAAGTAAGGATTTTAATTAAGGTAAGATTTATTGTAAGGATGGTAGTTTGGTACACTTTGACTGTAAACCATAACCGTATTTTGTTTACCGTATTGTGGAGTTCGAGGTATGAATTTCCCGTGGATTATTGTGTGTTGAATGTTTCTGACAGTCTGGGGAGCAAAGTAGTAGGCTAGGCATAGTTTTGGAGGTACTGGCCACCTCTTACATTCCTGCAATTAAGGGATTGGTAATTTTTCGAAAGACTCCATCTAGCCTTTTGTGCATGAAAAACCATTTTGGGTTTTTCATGCAAAAATGGCTAGCAAATGATAGGGCACTAAAAGAAAACTAAATTCCAATATAACTTAACCCAGGGGTGTTTACTGGTTACAATTTTGCGGGATTAGCTATGGGGGGTGGCGGTAGTCTTACCTCATAAGTCATAATTTTATAAATTTTTTTTTATGATTTGCGCATAGTGTTTATGGGGTTCAGCATAACGAGAATGAAGAGCTCTTTTCAAAAATGTAAGTTATAATGTTATAGCGTGTATTGGCAACTTATAAAATAATACCAAAATACCAACCTAACATAACCTAAGGGTGTTTACTGGCTACAATTTTGCCGTATTAGGTATGAAGGGGGGTGGCGAACCTGTTATTGTCTTACCTTATAAGTCGTAATTTGATTATTTGTTTTTCCTCTGTTGTTAAGCATTTGCGAAGGTTGTGTATTAAGAAGAAATTTTTTGTTTTGATGTGTTTTACCCAAGAAAAATATAAATTATAAAGGGGGAGGTGGATGAAGTCTGACGAAAAATAACAAAGGGAATACAGTGGGAAACCAGGGTTTTTAGGTGAGCGAAAAATACAAAAGTGAAATACAAGGCTGTTCTTTCATAAAATTGAAGACTAGGCCTACTACCTCGGCCTGGTTCCTGTCAGTTTCCAACTGGGATATTTATTGATATTGCCTATATACGGTAGAGCTATGGGGTTGCTCCGTAGGCCTATCGGGCATTACCTTGGAAATTGACTCTTCCTACAGTATTTTGGGTGCTTATTGACAGTTTAACGTTATTTTTTGCCCGTCAACTGTAATTAACCTGTAATTCAGATCAGAACTGATATGTTTTTGTATGCTGGCCATCCTGGAATGTTATCGCACATACACAGTGTTACGGGCATAGAGGAGATTTTGGTAAAAAGAGGAGTCACCTTCACCAGCGGGTCTGGAGGGGCAGAGCCCCCCCCTGCTAAGTAACATGGCCTGCTAGGTTAGGTTAGGGTACATTAGGTTAGTGTAGTTCCTTTTATAATAGGTTTCCATAACCAGTCCCTTCTTGAACATATGGCTCCCTGATGACTTGCATATGCACGGAACCATTCCATAACAACAACATAGCAATCTGGTCTTTTTCCTAACAATTTCCTCCACCCAAAACCCTGTGTTTCCAAAGGATTCCCAACCACGTTGGGTAGCCTTGAGATTAATAATAATTGACCGACAAAAACAACACCACCACCTTCATTAGAAGTACCCTGTAGTTTTACCATTAATTTTTTTGTTTGTCTTGTTTATAATATTGATAGATCTAAGCCAGCTGTCCGCGTTGAGCTAGGCTATGGCAGTTGATGTTTTTCCATAGAACTTTACCTGCTGAACAAGAATTTAAAGTAATATTTTGGTGGTCAAATGTAATTGAGCTGTAAATTACCTTAGAACTGTAGCCGATGGTAAAGGGGACCCATTGGGAATCGCGGTTTGGGTGGGGTAAAACCCCTTCGAGAATAGCTAGCAGTAAAGGGGGACCCGTTGGGAATTCAGGGTTTTGGGTGGGGTAAAAAACTTGGGGAAAGGTTTAGGTACCTTATTGTTGTATTTCCTGTTACATATGTCATTTGGAACACGAAAAGCAAGCGTAAAAAGGGCGAATAAATGGATAGCGGGAGCCATTCCAAAGGCACTTTTCATTCATTACTAGTACTGCTGATTCTAAGCCTTGACACGCATGTGCTAGCTTTCAGTTCATCAGTCGACAGCTGCCGGTTTTCTGTGCTTAGCGAGAGCTGCGAGACTCTGGCAATTGACAAATTTGACGTTTTCCTATGTTATTTTTCTTGCTGAACAAGAATATTACCTCTTGCCAGAACATACAAGCTTGCCAGGAAACTTAAAAAGTGCAGATAAGGCGCTTGTAAGGTAAAAAACGTGCAGATAAAGGTTACTGCTCATTACAGTGCCAGGCAGCTTATGCCGACTGATGGAATTGACTGTGACCTGAGGTCGAAACAATAAACAATAATATGAGGCCACAAAACATACAGAGTTGAAATAGATACGTCTTGAAATGGTAATGTTTTGTTTCCCATTTGATTAAAATGCGTTCAAATTTTAGTGACTAAGTGAGCAGTCACCAAAGAAAACAAGCTCAGCGGAGACTTAATGGAAACACTATCCTGGCGCGGATACTTTACACGCTCACTATGGCAATTGACTTTTCTATGTTATTTTATTTTACTTGCTTTACAAGAATTTAAGGTAATGTTTTGCCAGTCGGCTGCTGCCAAACTGTAATTTACCCTTGAGCTGTGTGCGACCCACTGGTACAGACGTGCAGTTTTCAAAGGTCAATTACATTTTAGTTACAGCTGACCACCAAAATATTATTTTAAATTCGTGTTCAGTAGGTAAAATAACATAGAAAAATGTCAATTGCCATAGGCTAGCTCACCACGGACAGCCGGCTTAGAAATGCTTTTTGTCAGCTGTTACATTCATTTCCAGGGGGCTGGTAGTAAACACAGCACCCACTTAAACCATTTTGTCCATTTCCAACAAACAAACTCAGAAAGTCTTGTCTGTAGGCAGGGATGTTCTCACATCTCAGGAATATCTGACGTATTTAACACGTATACAATTCTCTAATCAGGATGCACGCCAGACAACAGCTAATCATTCTCTCAAGGTTCTTCCCAATGCCTTTAACCACACTTATTAATAAAAAATCAACTGTGTATTGTAACTCATAAAATACTTATGAACAGGTTTTCAGCCACAAAGGAAAGTGAAACAGTGGAGATGCTAAGCACTCACATCTTATTAGCCTACCAAGACGTGGTCACAGCGACTGTAATAAGACAAAAGCACGTAGCACCTCCATGTTTCACTTTACTTCGTGGCTGAAACTTTGTATGTATAGTTGTTACATTTTTACCTTTTCGTGATTTACAATCAAACGTGTATATATATATATATATATATATATGTATGTATATGTATGTATGAGTGCAGATGTGTATGTATATAGGCATATAAGTGAATGCATATAGGCCTACATATGTGACTGTATGTATATATGTATATATACATATAATGTAAACAAAATATATATATATATATATATATATATATATATATATATATATATATATATATATATATATATATATATATATATATATATATATTCTTATGCTGTGGTTTTCATAATACAGTAATCTCCTCGTGTGTATTTGTGAGTTGTTGTATAACTATGATTTTGTGTTCAGATACGCGTATACCGTAAAAGAGTTAGCATAGGTAAAATGATTGCACTCTGTGTAGTTTGTGAGAAGGGGCGGTGTGCGTGGCGCTGAGAGGGACAGAGGCTGATTGTTCGTTGTATAGGGACGCAATTTGTTTAGTCAATTTCAAAACTGCTGAAGTAATGCATTCCATTGGGACGCGATCAAAACACTGTGGAAAGACCTACCACGTAGATAGACGCCCTTACAAGGGGCCCACACTCAGAGACCAAAAACCGTTGTGAAAAGGAGCTGTATTTTTCTGCTCCACGTCTCTCTCTCTCTCTCTCTCTCTCGCTCGCTCGCCGCTCGCTCTCGGGATTTTACGAATGTCCTGTTTTAACGTAATTGATATTTAGATAGACTATGGTCACTCATATCCTTTAACTGTTTAATTCCTTAGTAAATGTGTCTGAGTTATCTGAACAGTGTATTTTATTAAGTGTGTGTGTAACAGCGCCTGGTTAAAAACACGAAGCAATTTGGTACCAAGGTACTGTAAACATAATTGTGGGTTTCTAGTGCACTAAGAAAAATATTTAGAGTGGTTATATACAAAGATACCTTTTCCCTTTTTTAGTATTTTTTTCGTGTTATATGTTTTATGCTTTATCTTTTGAAGAATTTTTCTTTTATGCATATATGTGATGTGTTTGCTATTGCCTTAATTTTTGCTTTACATTTTTTCATATTTAATCTTTTGCAGAGTATATTTCTGTGTCTTTTGTATCCACATTTTTATATGATTGATTTATTTGCCTTATTTTGTTTAACACGTGGGAATTAATTTACTTACAGTATATTTCTTTTCAATCAAGTTTTGTTACTCAACAATTTAAATTCTTCTTGAATAACCCTTTTGATTAATTAATAAATTAATTTCTGATTTAATTTTGACTGATGATTAATTCAGATTTAATCCAATTTTGTTTTATCTTGAAGTAATAATAAATTTCCCTGAGACTGTTAATGTCATGTATAATCTTTGAATTTAGAAATAAATTTTTGTATTTAAAATATTATATCAGAGTTTCATTCATTGACCCACCAGTAATTTTGATTTGAATTAGAGATAGAGTGGTAAGTGAGATGTTTTCCTTCAAGTAATTGAAGTGAGCTCGAACTAGGGAAATGAAATAAATAGAAATACTTGAACTTTTATAATGTTAATGGAGTGATGCCCTTAGATTTTACCTCATACCTGTTTAACGAACTTAATCTACTTTCTTTCATGATTGATAAGTTTTATAAGGGATCACTGTTGCCTTTAGAGAAATCAGTCGTCTTGTATGTGTGATGAGGGTTCAGGTGTCTGGCTTTTGTGAGGTAACTATAATTGTTGAATAAATGGTAAGTTTGGTAATCAAATATCAAGCACTTAGATACCAGGTTTGATTTAAAGAACAGACACTGGACACTCCAGGGTCACCATATATAAATGGTGCACTAGACTCCGAGACAAGCACTTAGATATCAGGTTTGATTTGAAGAACAGACACTGGACACTTCTGTCACAATATATATATATATATATATATATATATATATATATATATATATATATATATATATATATATATATATATATATATATATATATATATATATATATATATATAAATTATATATGTAGTGTTTACATATATATGTATATACATACATACACACACACATATATATATATATATATATATATATATATATATATATATATATATATATATATATATATATATATATAAATATAATCCTTTTTACTACCATCCAGAGCTTGTGCCCATCAAAGTGTAGGGATGCGATTCCGAGGAGGTATATATACTCTCTCTCTCTCTCTCTCTCTCTCTCTCTCTCTCTCTCTCTCTCTCTCTCTCTCTCTCTCTCTCTCTCTCTATATATATATATATATATATATATATATATATATATATATATTTATATATATATATATGTATATATATATATATATATATATATATATATATATATATATATATATATATATATATATATACATTGTTTATTTATTACAGAGAGAGGGATTAATCTGAACCAAAGTTTGCTGGACGTTGTTCTGAGACTCAAAAGAAAGCTACTGCAATCTTTAAGGAACAGTCACATGCGTAATATAATTTTAGGCCTATTTACTCGTTTGTACAGGAAACTAGTCCGAATGATCATGATACTCTTTTTCTGCCATCCAGTGAAGTTTGCATAGGAAGTCATGTAGTCAGTAGCACGTCTTTTGAAGAATAATGTAGAGTCGTAGACTTTTTCAGCCCCTCTTGGTTTTCCAAAATTATTGCATTTATCTATTTCATCCTTTGTCTTCACCGTGAAATCTCAAGTAGGCGGGATACTTTTTCGTTATTCTTACTCCTCTAATGGTATATCGAAGGGATGCAAGATGGATGGAAGTAGGGGAAATCTTCGATGGGAGGGAGGTAGGAGATGGATGGTCTAGAGATGAAGCGCTAATGATCAGGCGCCAAATTACCTCGACTTATCCCTTCCCCCAGCCAGACATCTCCGAAATAGCGACTCGCTTAAATTAGACGATACTTTGGTTTGTTGAAGGGAGTTCGGACATCTGTCTTCTGGTCGATAAGATTCTGGTTCCCCTGTTCCCCTTTCTTCGATCTATGGTCGATCAGATTCTCGTGCTTACCATGTAGCCAGGAGATCCGTTTTCCAGTTTTAGAAAACCGCTGTCCTTCACAGGTTTGTTTGAAAAGTCTGTTAAGCGTTTGCTTGTCGAATGCCTCAGACTTCGGGAATTGAGACAGGGACAGCAGTGCAGATGGGAAATCTTTGTTCGTCTAAAACTTCAGTTAGGGAGAGAATATAATGTTAAATATTATCATCCTGTAAGTAGATAAATATAAGTAGATGTGATGCAGTATATGTCTTTTTATGTTTATTTTTTATGTACCGTACCCAGAATGCTAATATATTTAATTATCATGGCCTCACGAAAATGCCTGGAAATGGTTTCGGCGTCATTGGCCATGGTAGTGCTAACCAGTGGAAAAGGAGATTGTTTGGGTTTATAGGTTATATCGTACACCAAGTAAAGAGAGAAACGTTAGTCATTTGTGGGAGGGTGCGGATAACCTGGAAACTACGTCGTCACTTAGAAGGCGGGCGCCAAGTTGGGCTTCCAAGCTGTTAGTTCAGTTTCTTGTAGTTTACTGAACAACTAAGACACCAGATAGAGTCTCTATAGTCTTTTTCACCTTGCATGTTTTAACGCTTTAGTTTTGAGTTCTTTAAGAATATCTACCATCTGTGAAGTATTTGGTTGATATTTCAATACAGAAAAAGGAATGGCATTTCATTTTATAACTTATCTGAAGGTGCTGAAGCATGGAAAGATTGGATTCATTTTTGCTGAAGGAAAGGCGATTTTAATGACCTTACCCATGTGATATACAGCAGACATTTTGGAGAAGTGTCCATAGAAGAAATCTAATGCAAGAACTTCTGAAATGAGTTATCACCAGTTAAATATAAGCGTTTACAAGTCATGTTCCGACTTTTCGCATGCCTGAGCCTCACTTTGGTGTTATTTGCTTTCAGTAATGGATGTGGTCCCCTGGATTAGATATTAAGTTTAGTAGACTTATTTTTCTAAATGCTTAGTATGTGCAGTCATAAGATAGAAACACTAAAATAATGATAATTAACAAAGAAGTCAGAGAGACTGATTTATGAGAGATTCATTCAAAGAAATACAAACTGAATTCAAAAGAGAGAAAATTTGCATGCTCAGTCCACTTGGAATTTAATATTATCAAATCTGTTAGGTAATGATGTGCTTAGAAAGGTGCCGAATGTTATGTGCAGCCAAGAGAATTTGACAGAGCTTAGTCGAGGAACCCGATTCAGTATATGTTGGAAAATTTCAGACTTAGAATTGGATTGTTCTTGTAAGAGGAATGTCCCTGTATGCAAGAATGGGCAGAGAAGGAGCAGCAGTAATCAGAGGGGGAGAAATATTAATTTTATTGGAAAATTTGAAAAAAAATTAAGCACTTGAGTTTCACGCCATAGAGCTTTCTTTCGAAAACTTTTCCTCCTTTTCCTCCTCTCTTGGGGAAGTATCATAAAGGAAAACTAATAAACGTTGGTGACTGTGATAAGTCGAGCAGTGATTAAATATAAGTCCTAATTGCCGACTGCTAATGCAGATATTTTAAATATAGGAGTACAAACGCACATTCACATGACGTTTCTTGTTTTGAACCGAATTCAGTCACGTATTTCACCTTCCCTTTAAACATCACTGTCTATCTATGAAAAGAGTAAAGAATAGAATTAATATTGTAGCAGCAGTTACTATGTAATTTTCAAGGAAGGTTACCAGTAGTACCTGTGCCCAGAAGGGCGTGACTAAGCAAATAAATGCGACTATGGGAGCGAAAGGGAGGCTGCAAATTGTGACGGCAGGCGGAAAATAACCACAAGTTTCCCCGAAGAGCCGAAGAGATGCTGCATTATTACTTATCTGCAGGCTAGTGCTGTGGGAATTTCATCACCACCACATCGCAGCCTTAGATGTTTGCTTGGCTTATTCCTCTCATAATTTTTCTGAGCAATAATCCATTTCCCCTAACCAGGGTAGTTCCAAAAAAAAAAAAACTCGATAACCATTCATACCCCTGTGCGGAAAACTTCCACAATATTAACTTCATATACAGTATATAAATACAAGACATCAGCAATGCACTGGACCCATTAAAAACTGTTCTATTCACCTCTTATCTTGCTCCTATTATGATTTTTGTATATTAAGGCCCTTATTTTTCCAGTGCCTCTTCCAGTCCATCAATCCAGCACTTCCTTGGACAACCTCCTTTCCTTCCTAGCATTCTGAATTATATATGTATCGTTTTCAGCAGCCCTCCTGTCCTCCATTCTTTCCATAAGACACAACTGTCTCAAAACTGATCCAGATTCCACTTGAAATAAACATTTTACCACTGCTAGTAATCTCCTCATTTCAGTTCCCAGAAGCTGAGCAACTGCTGCTATCCCACATTCTATTGTTAGTGTCTACTATAGAGTTTTGTGTTTTGCATATATTTTATCATTATATATTAGGAATTTCACCAAAGCTGAATCAAGCAATCTTTTGGCAAAAGGGAAACTTAGGTGGTTACTAGCGTAGCGAATCTCTTACTTCAAACCAGTATAATTTCAGGAAAATACATTTTACCACAGATGTGCTAGTCTGCATGGAATCTTAGATATGCAAGCAATTGCGTCTTGTTCAAAATATAAAGTTTGTAAGTTTTTGTATTTAAAAAGTGGATTACAATAACATTCTACAAGATCTCCACTATTGTGATTTGAGATAAGAACGATCATGTGTATCAAAGCGTTCTCTAAGTGCATTTCAGGTGCAAATAGGTGCACCATTATCAATTATGCGGTGTTGAGAAGAGTGCAAATTAAGTGTTACCCTTTCTGTATTAGCCATTAATGGCACTGCAAAAAATATTCTCAGAGGATATACTGTATGTAGTTGTAAATTGGCAATTGAAATATATGGTTTTAGATCTTAATAACAAATAGTGTTCTTGTTAATGCGTGTCATTCCAGATCCAGGTCAGTTTGTGAATGAGCAAAAGACTCAGTGCAATAGAGTAACAAGATTACTTGGTTAGGTATTTAATAGCAAACTCACGTTGGACTCTGATTTGGTTAATCTTAAGGCAAAATATCTGAAGTACACGGGCCTGCTCAGAGTCTTGCTGCTTGCTTCATTGGGTGCTGAATGCAAACTGATACTCAGACTCAAGAAGTCACAAATCCTGTCAAATTGAATTATGGATGCAAGTTATTCACAACCACATCTCCGCACAGACTAAAAATCTTGAATGCTATTGTTGTTACATAAATCTGGATAACTTCATGAGCCTTCTAATGTTCTTTCGAGAGTACACTGGTGGAGCTTCACTTCCAGATTATGCGGGCATAGCAGCTCGTGGTTCCAAGGGCGAGGCTCTTTAATTTCCATAAACTTAGCTAACTGAATTGTGTTGTGATATAAAAATTCGCCAGTTCATTGTGATTGCTAGAAACTGAATATGGTAAATTTATTTACGTAAAAAGGAAAGAAATGCCGAAGTAATGCCTTTCCTTTGTAGAACGCACTGAAACAAGAGGGTGTTGTGCATTTACAGTATATACAATACCCACAAATCGGATGTTGGCATTGGATTTGAAGCTGTTTTTCCAGACATTGGGTTCAATGACTCTTCATGCAGCCTGGCGTCTATTTTTACCTAAGACTTACTTGCAGTTTTAATATTAGGCCTCATATGTTTATAAGTGATAAAATCAGTGCAACCGGTTTTAGGTCATTTGTCCTTCCTTTACTGGAATACTGTTCTCCGGTGTGGATGTCTCCTTCTGCTAGAGATTGAGCTCTTTTAAGAGGGATGGGTTCGTGGCGGTAGGTTTCTGTTTCCTAATATTAGCAGTCATGACATGGACCATCGAAGGTTGGTCTCTTGTTTGTCAATTTTTCATAAGTTGTATTTCAACAGAGATCTTTCACATTCACAATTGATCCCTGATCCCCTTTCCCTGCCGAGAGCAACCAGATTAGCTGAAATGCAGCACCAATTTGCAGTAAATATGCCTCGCTGTCGAACTTCACAGTTCCAGAGGTCCTTTATTCCTCACACCGTTGGACTGTGGAACAGTCTCCCTGAGGAAATCGTGCAATCGGAACTTCAAAAGTTCAAGCGAAGATGCAATGCATTACTTCCCGAAGATACAGTAATTCTTCTTGTATTTTAATATTTTACTTACATTTTTATGTATCAATTAATTTTTTATTTCTTTGTAATTTACTTAGATTTTTATCTATTTATTTATTAATTATTTTATTTGATAGTTTTTGATAAATGACATCTTTTTTTGCGTATTTTCCTTTACCTTCTGTTACTTTTTTCTAATGAACACCACATTCGTTGGAAGCTTGAATGTCAAGTCAGTGGCCCATGTTCTTGTTCCATATGAAGGGTTCATCTTCTGAATAATAATAATAATAATAATAATAATAATAAATAATAATAATAATAATAATAATAATAATAATAATAATAATAATAATAATAATGGTTTTTAAAGTCATTGTATTTTATGATAAGAGATATTAATTTTTAATGATGCCACGATTGTACTGCAATAACTGGTGAGTTTTAATACTTAGCTCCTGCTAGTCATAGAGATTTTAGAACGACAAATTTTCAGTAAATTTTCTCAGTATAGGTGTTAACTTTTGCTGAAGGCGTGATGTAAAAGGTTAGGCAGCTTAATAGAGTAAAATAAACTCCTCTGAGTTAGAAACAAATTCTCAACTCTCTGGAAGAGAGCAAGGAAAGCTTGTCAGATCTTGTGTTGGAGTCTAGTTGTAACCAGAAAATGCTTGAAATTTCCAAATTAGTGTTCCCTTGGGTACACAGCAAAATGCTAGGCAATGGGAAATTAACGGGAAGTGTGAGGGATATGCTAACATGTGTGACCCATAGGTTTTTGTGAGTGTATGCAACCCCAAACATTCTTTTGAGAGCTGTTTGGTTCTCTTGATTGAATCATTCTCTATTCAAAACATTTCGAGAGGCACTTGTTTTTAAAACCTGCAGTATTTTTAAGTTTATAGAAAGAGGTGGTTCCCATATATATTATACTTTTTAATGATAGAAAGTTACAGTTGTCATAAGATGCTAGGCTGTTTTATGATTTTTATGAGTATTTGTGTTATATATGAATGTTATTTTGTGGAAGTCTTGTCATATGAGGTTGGACGTGGATTTTTGGATATGCCCAAACATATGTATTTGAAAAGTTACCTAGATTTCTAATAAATACTCTTGATCGATGTTGTGACGACAGTAGGACGGGCTATTCGCAGTTAGTCAATATGAGACTTGAGAAGACGTTTCCGCTGTTAACAACCTTGATGATGGTTATCAAGATGGAAGATGTTTAAAGTTCAGTAGAATTTGAAGTTTGTTGAGTAAGCCTAATTTCTTGAAAATATTTAAATTAATTCACTTTTGACCCAGTTTTTATAAATGCAGTGTTATGTAGGCTATATAAGGTATGGAGATATTTTTAAAGCTTGCAGGGATGAGTGAATGCTTCCTAAAATATTTATATTAGGATAATTTACTTTTAGTCCAAATGATTTATTTAAGGCATTGGTGATCATATTTATTAAAGATTTCAAGATCATTAATCAATCTGTCTGATTGAATCCTGTGGCATCACAACAGTAGGCATCGATACAGGAAAATATAGGCTAATGCATGTACTTCCAAATAAATTAATAGCTATGTTTTACAAAACGGTTCACTCCCAGCAGACATACCTTCTTTTATTAAAGTATCCATGCCGTACGTTCATACTTTTTGAGAGAGAGAAGACCGAAAGTAACTCCCATCACGAAGAACTTGACAGTTCTTAATAGCTATTTTGACGATGAAACTGCATGGCAAACGACTCGCATGTTTTTCCAAGCAGAGAGCTTGCCTCTGTCAGTGACAGTCAGTTGATTTTTCCTTCACGTGCATGATGTCACAAACAGAGGGCTCTACTTTTTTGGATATTTACATATAATTAATTTTAGGCTTACATATACAAAAGAGGAAGGAAACATGAAATCTATAGAAGTCTTAAAATTTTAATTGCATCCTCCTTGATTTTATTTTATATCTGAATTCTATGGAATTGATGGTCTCTGAATGTATTTTTGGCTGTTGGAACTATAACCGACATCATGGAGGATGAATATTTTTTGATTCATAATACTGTGCGGTAAAACTGACAATGACTTCAATTTCTCTCGAAAATCAGTGAGGTTTTTAATAGAATTCCCATCGTCATCATTGCCTCCAGCGTTGTATAACGCAAAGTGCCTCTGAAAATCCGCCACTCGTCTTTCTAGTGCCTAACCTTTCACAAATCTCCCCTCATCTCACCCTTGTAGTGGGGTAGCGCCGTTAGTGCACCTCGTGCGGTGCATTGTAGGCATTACTTAAGGTTCTTTGCGGCGTGCCTTCGGCCCCTAGCTGCGACTCCTTCGTTCCTTTTACTGTACCTCCTTTCATATTTCTTGCATCTTACTTTCCACCCTCTCCTAACAGTTGAGTCATAGTGCAACTGTGAGGTTTTCTTCCTGTTACACCTTCCGAACCTTTTACTGTCAATTTCCGTTTTAGCGATGAATGACCTCATAGGTCCCAGTGCGTGGCCTTTGGCCTAAATTCTATATTCACTCCAATTCAATCCCCTCATCTCGCGCCTCCTTTCTCACAGTTTTCATTCAAATAGGACAGGGCCTTACAGCTATCCAGGAACCAGCTGACACCATCCCGTATTTTTTTTTTTCCGTGGGGTTGTGCTAAGGGCATTGAGATTAAACTTTCATTTATTATTTTTACTTGACATTTTTTACTGAATATTCTCATTTGCCGCTTAACTTCTATCTGTCACCATAGTTTTCTAGATTGCTCTTTATGCCGATGGATGACCTTTTTGGATCCAGTGTTCGGGCTTCGACCCAGCTAAGTACGTCCATCCCAAGGAAAAGAAAGAACAAATTTCTTCTCGAAATAAATGAAATTACACTATCGACGTGCTGTACATATTACTTGACAAGTGATCCCAATGTCTTTGTTTCTCTGCATCCCATGGATAATTTGACAGGCTTTCATGCACCCATAAAAATTAAGGATAAACTTCCATATTGATTTAAATTTTCTCACGACGTCTCTGTGTGCAGAAAATATATAATACTCGATATTATTGATAATCGTGACTGAGTATGAGTACATATTAAAAAAATATTAAAAACTAAATATTAATACTTCGGTTAATACGAGGTGAAAGTTTACAAACTACGCAACGAAAGTCAAGTTCGTATGCTTAGAGATTAATTGTTGTTTTGGTTTCATCCCCACCAGCACTAAAATGTTGACGCACTAAGCCTTGCTGATGGGAATAACAGTGCTGGAATTGCAGATTCATCAACCTTTTTTTTATGAATTTCTAATGGGAAACTAAAGTTTGTGCAGTTACGTATCGGAATATACTTCGCTTTAAGCATATTACGTTATGGCTAAATACGAAAAATTAAGATGAGAGAAAAATTTTAATTTTTGTTCGTGAAATTATACCGTAGGGTGGGAACCATGTTTTTGTAAGTAGCGATGAAAATATGGTAGTGATTACTGTTTTTGCTTTTGTATTTGTTTTCTTCCAAGTTAGGGAAACTACACGCATGCAAACATGGGTATATGTGAAAATCGGTTTCTAAGTAAATGTCGAATTTAGGCTACACTAAATGCACACTCGCATTTTAGTGAAGTTGTTCGGTTTGCTCTTGACTTCGTTAGCACAGATATGATGGAAAAGGAAATTCTCTAGAGCGTGCAAGAACTCGTTTTGTATTGCGTCGCTTGATATCTGTGATGTGTTGCATAGTATTTTTTGTCACATGTTCACCCTTTCACTTTTTAAATCTTTGGCAGAATGCTGCGCACCGAAGAAATTGTATTTTTCCTTCCAACACTCTTAAATCGTTTACCTTTATAAAGGTAAATCTATATTTCGATGAATTTTGTTTATGCTTGGTACATAATTCAAATAGGTAGGATACAAGTCTGCAGTTTATTTGTAAAGATACCTTTTTTTCAGTTAATTTTTAACATGGAATGATAAAGTGCTTGGAAGCATGCAACAGCAAACCCATATTGTTTTACGAAAGATTGTGAATATCTCAGGTTTCTGCGATTTTTTTAAATTTTATTCTTAATTATTACTCATACATGGCAGGTTATTCTGTGGAAATGTTTTAGAAAAGCGTCAAAGTTTTTCAAAGGGAACAAAGATTGGCCTTGTTACGCTTCCTGAAAAGTGAAAAAGAAATGCTTTCATTTAAGGAAAAAGCCCTCATAGTCCCCGTGGTGCTGTCGGTTTTAAAGACGTGTGCCTTTTTTTCCCCATATTTTTACCTTTTAATTTTTACGCTTTGTTTTTTCTTGTACGAAGTTTCGCAGTTTTTATTCGTAAGCTTCGTTTACGAATGAAATATTTCATTTTCTGTATCTTTATCTTTTATTTTGTGTCATTTATTGCCTTTTCAAACACCTCTTTCTTAATCATATCTGATAACCTTAGCTGTATCTTAAATGTTGATGAGGTTACATAAAAACTATATGCATTTAACCTACGTAGTTTTACCTCTTTCATTTTTTTTATATTTATGTATACAGTTTTTCAAATATAAAGATGTAGAATGCAGACAAGTAAGTAAGTATACCTTAGTTTAACCAGACCACTGACCTGATTAACAGCAATCCTAGGGCTGGCCCGAAGGATTAGACTTATTTTACGTGGCTAAGAACCAGTTGGTTACCTAGCAACGGGACCTACAGCTTATTGTGGAATCCAAACCACATTATAGCGAGAAGTGAATTTCTGTCACCAGAAATAAATCCCTCTAATTCTTCATTGGCCGGCCGGAGATTCGAAAGCTGCTCCAGCAGAGTGCTAGCCGAGAACGGTACCGACCCATCCAACGAGGAACGAGAGAGTAGACAGAAATGGTACCGTAAATGTAAAGGAAAGGTGTGTGCGTGCCACTTCTGTCATTCTTTTACCAAAATGTTCAGGCTAATGATCTATTAAAGTCGGGTATCGTTGCATAAGTGTGCAGCTTATAACTCCTCGTTCTGGATTCAGGTTTTAGAGTTTAACGCATGCTGGACGGATGATTGTTTTATGTGGAACCAGGAATAAGTTGCTTGGGGGACACACAATAAGGCTTTATTAGTAAACGATATGAATATTTTTTATAGCACTAACCTAGAGTAAGGTATTAAGAAGGCTTAGAGAAAGGTTTAAGAGTCCACGTGCTAATTTTTTTTTATGAATCAGTTCCTCGTTGGGAGAGTCGGTAGAGTTCTCGGCTAGCACTCTGCTAGGCCCGAGTTCGAGTCTCCGGCCGGCCAACGAAGAATTAGAGGAATTTATTTCTGGTGATAGAAATTCATTTCTCGGTATAATGTGGTTCGGACTGCACAATAAGCTGAAGGTCCCGTTGCTAGGTAACTAGTTGGTTCTTAGCCACGTAAAGTAAGTCTAATCCTTCGGGCCAGCCCTAGGAGAGCTGTTAATCAGCTCAGTGGTATACTTAACTTTAAAAAACTTGAGTAGTCCTCATGAAATAGCAGGGTATGTAACACGAAATTCACGATAAGCCTTACTGTGAAACTGCTGCTTGCTTTAGCTTTAATTGAATGTACGCAGAGAGGAATCATAACTGAAGTTTGTCCATTTCCTGAGTCCATTATGCCTTACCAAGGCAGTTATCGGGAGGGTGAGTCTTCTGTTTTGAAAATGAGCATAATCTTCGAGTTTTGAAGAAGCCGTGACTGAGGTTGGGGTTTATAAAAGGATACCAAAAGTCCGTGACTAGACTATATATATCCTTTTGTACAATGAACACGAAAGAGACAAATTATGAGGTAGAGACTATAGTGATCTTGGTACCCTGATTGGAAGATTGATGCAAGAAAACGGGTACAAATATAACTCGAGATAAAAAATAAAAGAGAGAGAGAGAGAGAGAGAGAGAGAGAGAGAGAGAGAGAGAGAGAGAGAGAGAGAGAGAGAGAGAGAGAGAGACTCTTATAACGGACCAATGTCAAGACTCGCTTAAACTTTCAGTTATTAAGTCTTAGGTGTCGATATACCCTCTTTTTTCCCAAGGCTCCATTCCGAAGTTCCCGACCTCCCTCTTTTTAACTTTTGGGCGATAGTTTCATCTTTTCAGTTACTATAGGCACTAGATGATGAATGAAAGTTTGCTCACAGTCTCTCTCTCTCTCTCTCTCTCTCTCTCTCTCTCTCTCTCTCTCTCTCTCTCAGCAAAGGTCCATTTTGTTGAGAGATTTTGAATCACCAAGTTTGATAGTGAAGATGTTCCACTATTTTTTCTTATGATCAATAGTAAAAGTTATGAGTGGGAATTGAGCTTCATATTCGAAGCTGTCAGCTATTCTTAATGGTATTGGAAAGGTGGTGTGATTAGTCAATTTAATAACATGTGATGAGAACTATATTAAGAATTAGGCCTTGGGTTCCAGTGTTTTCCTTTATTAGGTTGGGGTGTTTGGTTAAAACCTCTTTCAGATTGAAGATACAAAGCAGGAACACATTTTCTTCAGAGCAGTAATATTTTGCAGTAAGTTGAAATTTGGGATGCCATGTCAGAGAGTGAAGTTTTGTGTATTTTATGGTTTTTTAAATGTACTGGTTTATTTGTCTAATGCTGTATTTGGTCTCTGTAAGTAGGAATTCATAATCATTTCTAGGATTGGAGTTGATATCTGAATCCAGATATGGGAATTGCGCTGGAATTTTCACCTACTTGAAAATGCTTGGACTTACAAGTTATCAGTATGACTACTACTGACATCATCATTGAGAGATGACCACCTAGATGTGGTCGTTGTAGTGAGGAAGGGGGCCATTTGACACGTGGAAGTCATTTCCGGGTTTTAGACCGAGAATCCTTTTATAAATGTACATTTGAATCAAGTTTTGCATCCGTAAAATTATTTTTGCCTGGTGGATAGCAGAAGGTATCAGCTTCCATAGATGTTGGGACCTAAGTACTGTAGCCTGTGGTAAGCTTGGTTTGAGGATAGTACTCGCTGCATTCTATGTGGTTCAATAATGTAATGCTCTTTCCAAGCTACGTGTTGCGCTAATTTTATTGTTTCCTTCCCCTTGCGATATTATTATTATTATTATTATTATTATTATTATTATTATTATTATTATTATTATTATTATTATTATTATTATTATTATTATTATTATTATTATTATTATTATTATTATTATTATTCATTTTGTTTTGTAGTTTGTCCAGTACATATTCAGAGAGTACAATATAGATATTTTCTCATTATTGTTTGCTTTTGAACTTCTTTAGATGAGTAATCTTGTAAATGACTGAAACATAACGTGTCCTATGTAAAACATATCTACCTATAAAAAGGCAACTATGCCTTACATGAACTCATATTTCCATGCATTGCATACATAAACACACGGTTGCATACGGACTAATACATAAAATATGTGTTTTGCGAAAAACTGAGTTCAGAATTTATTCCTTGCCATTTGTTTCGACGGTGATGAATTATTAATGCTTGAACATACAAACAAACACTATGGTAAACAAAGAACAGATCTGTTGTGTGCATGTAATTTTCTAAACCAGATTCATGTAGTATTTTGAATGCAGTTGACAGTGGTTTCAGCTAATTATTTTTTTGCGGATTTATATATTTTTAAGATTGTCTGTGGCTTTTAGGACTCTCATTCAGTGACTAAATCTTCATCCATGCAGTGCAAAATTAAAAAAAATAAAATTCTGAATCGTATATGTATGTGTCACTTTATTTAAATTTATGATAGACTGAGGGAAAAATCTGTAATAGAACATTTTGGACGTTTGATATGTACACAGTAGGTCACAAACTCACGATGACGCGTATTTTCCATCATTAATCCATGAAATTAACAAAATATTATTTAGTTAAAATTTATTACGTACCTTGTATGTAATGGCGTCGGCTATTAACCCTCACGATTCCGGTACCTATCCCTTAGCTCTAAACTTCCTTCTACCCGTGTGACTTGTGTTTCTTGGTGGTGGACTTCGGGAAAAAATCATTCTGCATGAAAGGCGAATGGATTTTTTCGTAGCTTGAACGAACAGCTAGAGTGTTTTATTTTCGACGAAATATAATTGCCTAAATACAACGTGCTATTTTTGCACCATTTTGTCTTCGGTAGGGACATTCGTTTATTCGTTATTATCTGTCATTCTTTTTTTACGTTTTCCCTTTGTGTGTGTTGACCTGGTGGTTGGTTATTTTATTTTGGTAGTTACTGATTGCTGTGAGATTTTTTTTGTGGGTATGCATTGGGTGCATCAGAAGCAAGGCGATCTTCACTGTAAGATCATTAAAATAGTTCCGCATGTACCACAAATGAGAGTTTCACTGACAACAGAATGTGTAAGGCATAAGTAAACTTATATTTGCCCCCATTCTCTCTCTCTCTCTCTCTCTCTCTCTCTCTCTCTCTCTCTCTCTCTCTCTCTGGAACATTCAATTTTGTGTCAGGAATCACCCACGAGGGCACCATCTCACTAATGAGCACCGAGTAAAGCAAATAGAATTATGGTATAATCTGTCTTCATGCTGGATTCATAATCACAGGACAGTGAAATTCGGGGTTTGGGAAATGGTCCCTGTGTGTCATTGTTGGGGCTCAGACTCGCCGAGAGTGCAATTAAGAGAAATTAAATTAGACTTATTGCAGCCAGAAGAGACATCCGAATTTGTTTCCAAGTAACGGAAGTTAGGTCATCATCAAATGCTATTATATCACTATGTTAATACGGTTTTCTGAGTATCTGTATCGTAATAAGTTATTACATTACAGGATTCTCCGCACCGTGGTCTGTGGGCCTTATTTGGCTCGCCATAAGATTTAAGCCGGCCTGAAGCATCTTGAAATATGTATAAATGAAAAATGACTTCCCATAGCTTTTTCCCAATGGCTCTGTTTGACAGATGACGCGTGCAGTTCCTTTCCGCGGCTCAGCATCAGTCCCATTAACGTTGTGCAAAACTTGACACGATGTGCTGATTAAGACTGAACATTCCAATTGACAGAATTGTGTATAAATGACTAGACTGAATTTATTCATGCTCCATCCTTACTAATGGTTAAGGTTCACTTTGGGTTTTGTCCCTTTGTTTCACTTAAGTTCCTTCTGATGGGATCCGGCTGTTTGTTTTTTCTTCGTAGCAGTGATGGAAGTCATTTTCAGAAATGTTGTTAAGATCGGTAGTCACAGCTCTTTGGATGTTCTCTAAGCTCCCAAAATGAGTCCGTTTCAGTGAAGGTTTCAGTTTTGGGAGAATAAAAAAAGTCACAGAGGGCCCATATCTTTCTTCCATCTTACCTTCACCCTCTCCTAACGATTCGTAGTGCAACTGCGAGCTTTTCCTTCCGTTACATTTTTCAAACCTATTTGCTGTCAATTTCGGTTTCAGCGCTGAATGACCTCGTAGGTCCCAGCGCTTGGCCTCTGCCCTAAATTTAAGTCTGTTTTAAATTGATTTTACTGTAGATTTAGGTTTTGATAATCTTAGGCCGGGAATGTCATGTATTTTCTTAAAAGTTTAACTCTGTTTTTTATGTAAAAAGTTTGGCAGTATGTTTAATATTCTTTATTTTTTGTTGTTTAGGTTTAATGAACCGTGCGTGCACAACTTCAGGATAACCCCAAGAACTTACGTAGCCTCGAAATCTTTGCTTGTACTGATTTGGTTGGAATATTATACTGGAATTGTATGATATCTTGCATAAAAATTCCGCAATTTATGTACCGATTTGGAACTAATGTTATAAGCCTTACGAATATTTTAACAGAACGTTGCACTGTAGAAAATATTTTACCTCAAATACCAGAGCATGGCAGTTTTGCCATTTTTGTTAGAAGCTTATTAAAACTTTTTAGAAATATACAATTAACATCTGATTATCTGTATGCCTTTGAACGCAAAATATACATTCATGCTCATTATGGCAATGCTGTATGGTTATTCTTTCGATACTCGTAAGCACTTCCAGTTTTCAACGCAGCAAGAAACTAGATCCGAAAACTTGTGAGATTTCCGATTTCCTCCGAAGTATTAGCTCTGAAATTCCGATGTTTTGATGACTAACGTCTTAGTAGAGTCTGCTCTAGATTTTTTTTTTATTTATTTATGGTATGTATATGTATCTGTTGTTTAAGAGATTGTGCTCTGTTGTGTCTTATAATATTTTTCTTTTGAGCCCGGTGATCGGGAAATCGGATATGTAATTTTCCCTTCAGCTTTCAACTCTTTGAATATGTAGAATCACAGTGTCGAGAGAAGGCGGCGTTGTGTCATTTGATTTTTCCATCTTCAGGTGATATCAAACTGGAATCTAATTTCAGAGGCATATTCCCCCCCCCCCATTCCTACGGTCCGAGGAAATCCCATTACCCGACTTGCATCTTTACTTCGAGCAAGTTTTAGCTCCGGAAGCTGATGCCATCTTGCGGCTGCTGTTGGAATTATTAACAGCCCCTGGCTCGGCTTTCCTTCCCGTAATTTTTATCTGATATGTTCTGTTATTATGGAAACAGAAGGAAAAGATGGCTTCGGACTGACTTTCGCGTCTATTATGATTAATTTACGAGTGGCTTTCCCATTTCTGTGTAAATTATTGTTTTTACGAGATAGGTAATTCTCTTCAAGGCTGACTCGTTCAGTTATTAAGGTAATTAGCACATTAAAGGGAATGCTCGCTTGTAGATATAAACGTCTCCCAAAATTCTACCCTGGAATCTGAACACACACACACACACGGAATGGGTATTAAGTAATTTCCATTAGGGATATACTGTATATTTATAAAAATCTTGATAACGCACTGGAATGGCCTTGTTATTATTATAACGCAAAGCTTTGTGTGTGTAGGTGTTGTTCGTAATTATCATTCGTAGTATTTTCGGAATTATTATTATTATTATTATTATTATTATTATTATTATTATTATTATTATTATTATTATTATTATTATTATTGATAAAGCTCAACGAACAATGACGTTCCAGTTGAAAATAAGAGAAATAGACCCATTAAATGAAATTCGTTTTTTTTTTATATGCATATTTTTACATTGTAGTTTTAGGAATTGTTTACACAATACTGATCTTAGCTTACGATAGCTCCGCCTATCTTCTTCAAAGATGTAGGGTTTAGAATGGTGTTTTAAATCATTTTTCAATAGATTGCAAGTTTAAAGTCATTCTTGAGCGAAGTAAATTCAGTGGTTGAATACAAATTCATGTGTCCGAAGTTTAGTCCGGACTGCTGGGTTAGTTCAATGGTAGTAATGGCTGTCAGAGGTTTTGAACACAAGAGGTATTAGTTGAAGGACCTTTTTACCTCTAGGTAAGCCACCTCAGTCCTCTATAAGAGAATATTGTCACAACTTTCACAATTTAAATTTGAATCTTTCTGATTACAGTAGACTATTTTATGTAGAGCCTGGTTTGAAATGGAGCAAAGATTACTTGAGACTTTAGAGAAACTGCAACCCAGTTGGAATACAGAAAACTTTGCCTTCAACAGGAAAGTATTCTAACTTAACATCATTTTTTATCGAATTTCGATGTTATTTTTTCTGGGTATGAATGTACTCGTACAATCTTAATTTTTACAGAACCTCAAGATGGAAATGTGTCCGAAATGTTGTGAAATATACTAAACAAAGTAAGGAGGAAATGCTGAGGTTTGTTTTGGCAATGAACATCAGCATAATGCTGAATAAAAAATATGTAGGTAAAGGAGGTGTGAGCAGTAGGACTTGAATTTTCAGTGGGGAAACAAAATAAATAATGAAGGGAAGTAAAAGATGAGAAAGAAATAGGCATGCCCTTTCCTTAAGAAACTTATGAATGCCTGAGTCCAGTTAATCTTCTTTTCATAAAAGATTCCGTAAGACGTCGGCAGGACCCGTCTTCAACTGCTTTGAAGTCTTATGAAAGAAAAGTCATAAATTTCAGTATTCGATCTTCACTACATTGCTTGCAAAACATCATGCATGATAGAAGGACAGTATTTTTCATAATTCAGTAAATCAGTCTCTCTCTCTCTCGTTTCGTTTTGTAAACGTACATATCTTTTAATAGGGTCCTTTATCTCGTGTTTGTGTATTTACTGTGCATACACTGATAAATTTCTGAAAGGAAAATAGAAAGGAGTGGATGCTTTGGTTGGATAGATACCTTTTAGTTTGTGAAGCTGCTTGAGCAGAATGAAGGAAAGCTCACAATGGAACCTAAACTTATACCAGAGCGTAGTGAGATGTGACTTCTCTTTTAAAAAACAATCAACGAATTTGAATGAAGAGCAATGTTTCTTTGGTACAAGACTGACTCCTTTGTCCCTTCCAGCAATCCGGATGAAAGTAAAGGAGGCTTGTCAGATCTCACGGGAAAGTCTAGTCGGCAATAACCAGAAAAAGGAGTCTACAGTACTATGCCCCATGCCGTCTGATGATTTGGCACACGTTTGACAGATGGATTTCTGATGGACAAGCAACCCCAGCCCATCTGTGATGACTGTTTGGTCCTGTTAATATCACGACAGTTGCTGGTAGTGTTCCAGCCTTGGCGACCTGAACTCCGCTCTAGAATGCTCGAAGAAAAGTTAAGTATACCTTAGTTTAACCAGACCACTGAGCTGATTAACATCGCTCCTAGGGCTGGCCAGAAGGATTAGACTTATTTTACGTGGCTAAGACCCAATTGGTTACCTAGCAACGGGACCTACAGCTTATTGTGGAATCCGAACGACATTATAGCGAGAAATGAATTTCTATCACCAGAAATAAATTCATTGGCCGGTCGGAGATTCGAGCGCGGGCCCAGCAGTGTGCTAGCTGAGAACTATACCGACCTGTCCAACGAGGAACTAAAAATGCTCGAAGAGGAAGTCAGTTTCTACCATAGTGAATTTTTAGGTTTATAGGATTTGGACTCCTTAACAAATGATCATCCATTTTTAATTGCATACTGTCTTAACAGTTTTCACGATTTTAGTTTTTTAGATCACGAGTTTTATTTTTCTTACCATTTCATATACTTCGTGAAAAAAAAGAACGAATTTTACGAACGTTTTTCATTGCCCTGATCATTGCTTTTGTAAACCAGATAATTTAATATTAATTTAATCAGTGAGATAGTTGGAGAAGACGCATCAAGACAACCGTCCCCTTAACATGGGGGTAGTTGTGGTGATGAGGCAGAAGCAGTAGTAATTTGGTCCTCTGGGGAGAGTTGTTGGGAGTTGGGAGCGTTTCCTCCACAAGCGGAGGGACGGTTAGGGAAGTTGCACTTTCTCTTGACTTTTTCAAGTTGAATTTTGAGGAATCTGTTCTCAGATGTTATTTTCATGTCATTTTTTTGCCAGTCCTTACCAGTTTTTAATAAAATATGTATATATATATATTAGGAGATAAAATTTTGTATGTTGGACTTGAAAAAATATCAAGACTTTTTTTTATAAAAAAATTAATTCTTCTATCATATGAATTAGGCTATATATACTTCGTTTCCGGCATCAGTTTTTAGCAGTCAGTAAATGAGTCAGTCAAAGATTTAAGGTGGGCAAGTAGGCTAGTGGTTGGTTACATTGTACAGTATTCCACGTCATAAAAATGCCTTAATTACAGGTATTGTATCAGGGGTTACCATCTTTATTTAGGAAGTGGTCTCCGTAGGGGAGTAGTACCGCTAGTGCACCTCACTCGCGGTGCACTGTAGGCATTATTTAAGGTTCTTTGCATCGTCCCTTCGGCCCCTAGATGCAACCTCTTTCATTCCTTTTACTGTACCTCCATTCATATATTTCATCTTACTTTCCACCCTCTTCTAACAATGATTTCATAGTGTAAGTGCGAGGTTTTCCTCCTGTTACACCTTTGTAACCTTTAACTCTCAATTTTTCTTTCAGCGCTGAATGACCTCATAGGTCCCAGCGCTTGGCCTTCGGGCTAGATTGTACATTCTATTCTATTGGAAGTAGTACTATTGCTTATAGTCCCTAAAGATATAAAAATTGAAACTTATCAGAGATACACTGAGTGCTCCTTGTATCTTCCCCTTATGGTATGAGGAAATGGTATTGCTTCATCCATTCCCACTACTGGGGAGATATGAACCTGAAGCATCCATTGCTGTATTGCTGAATTCATTCATTCCAAGCAGACAGCTTATGCCCTTCTCCAATGGAATAACAATTCAATACATTGGTGAGTACAACCAAAAACAAGGAAGGATGTGTCTGTGTACCCTGATTGGCCACGGAGCCCCAAAAGTTTGCAGTCACTCAGCGTCCAGCACAGTTTATATGAAGAGCCTTTCAAGCCGCGCCTCCGAACTTACCCCTGCAAACCACGATGGTCTCGGACTCTTTAGTAGATCCCCCAAGGGCGATACTGCTCCCAAACACAAGGATGGCCATCACTGTCGGAAGCAGTTCATATCGAGAGGCTTTTGCGCTTCCTCCGAATTCAAACTTACTAACCGTGCCGATGCCAGCTTCCTTGAATCTTGGGAACAAGATCAGCAACAAACTTGCAGTTTTTAGTTGTCCCGTAAATATATCAAGCCTTGAGGATTAGAAGACGGCTTGGAGATATCGGAAATATTGCCAGAAAGTTGTATATGCCTCGTGTATTAGCATTTGACGTTAATCAAAGAAAGCATAGGACAGAAAAGTATGTCTATCTCTATGTCCGTACCTATTTACCTGTACACACACACACACACACACATACAACCAATCATCTGCTAATTATTATGATTCTAAATTCTCACAACCACAGGTGATAGCTGGTAACTTTTTTTAATAAAAAAAATGAGTTCGAGAAGTAGTAAACTTATGACATGAATGAGCAGATAAAATGTCTAGAGATGAAAGAAAATCTGTAATTTAATAACTGTAAAAAGTGCTGTCCGGTATACGATTGCTTTTCAGTTTTGGGCACAAAAACTTTGGATCATAGTTGTTGTGGCCCATTTTATAACAGTGAGCCAATCAGTGAATCACAGTAAATTCTTTTCGAAGCTGAAACCTCGATGTTTTGCTTTGAGTTTGTTCCAGGATGATGTCAGCTTTCCTGTATGAACCGTATCGGAAAGTCGTTCTTTTGGTATTCAGCTTGAAATATCTTGATAAAAGGAATCCTAAACGAAACGTTAGGCGGAAAAGTAATGCGTTAAATGAATGTTAGAATGTGATATGTTTGAATTTTGCACATTTGGATGGTTTCTTTTATTTGTCTCCATCAGGCTAATCCTCTGTTCGGAAATTCAATTAGTGTTTGATTCATCCAGAATCCCATATCATTTTACCATCTTTTAATTAATTTTCGGCCTGTGAGTCCAGCGCGCAAGAGCTTCGACTTCCTCTAATGGATTTCAGATTTTGGTTCACAACTTGTGTAGTGACCATCTGGCAAATAAACGTATAGTTTTCACGAGAGCTGAGCTTGGGCTTAATTAAGAAGTAATATAACGATTCATTTCGGAAAGCTGCTTCATGTAATTTTTAAGCTTCCGGTCCGGGCACTGTATTCTGATTTGTATTGAGAGTTATGTAGAATTATTTGGTTGGAAATACGTACTAAATAATAAATCCATGAGCGGAGTCGTGAATTAATCCAACAAATGCTGGATATTGAATGATCACTTTGCATTCAAAAGTTTGAAGATCTGATAATTTTTACTTCATAATCCGTTTCCATAACTCTGATGGGATACGATGCGTAAGTTTTGCGCTGATTTTCCCCGACTTACTCCTCCATTTTCCCTCGTCCTTTCTCGCCTAACTTCATTTTGGTGTCCTTCCCTTTTGGGGACAGTGAGGAGTTGACCTTAATCTAGGAAAAGATAGCCAATCAATACCAATTATCAGGATCAGTGGTTATTGGAATTAGGGCTACGGAAACGGCGAGAAGGAATCGAGGTGTCTGTGTGACGATTCGATCAGGATATCAGTTTTGTGTTGGCTTCGGCTTTCTGTGGTTCTTTTGCCTTTAACATAACCTTCCTGAGTTGCTCACATATGTCATTTGCATCAAGTGATCACTCTTATGTACTGTAACTGCCCTAAGGCTTAACTAGATAAATTGTTTTACGATTTTAATTAGAATGTGTAATTACAGGTTTTGTAAGTTTGTATGAAAAGTATGTGGGAGCAGTTTCATACTGATTATATATATATATATATATATATATATATATATATATATATTATATATATATATATATATATTCATACTGATTATATATATATATATATATATATATATATATATATATGATGTATGTATGTATATATACATTATATATATACATATATTTATATATACATAATATATATATATATATATATATATATATATATATATATATATATTATATATATAGCTACTAAGATAGATAGGTAGCCTACATACAAGTAAAAATCAAATTGAGACGTGCTCTATATATGCAGATGTACCACAGAGAAAAGGAATCCAGACTGGTTTTGTCTTTTATGTCGATGACAACCGCTGGAGAACTGGTATTTAGTGGTAGAAAATTAAGATAATCTTTTTTACTAATCTGTATATTTATGCCGGTGGGCCCACACCTGTGCTCTTGTCTTATATCAGATACCTTCCTTAAATCTATGTATTTACGTATTGTTTTAAAAATTGCATGATGCAGTTTGTTTCATAAGTGTCTTGACTGATATTCATATTCCTATCGAATCTTTCATTTATAAAACTGGGCGCAGTAATGTCTCTTTCAAGTATATTTTTTGAGTAAACTATCTTTTTTGCCCCTGCCCAGTTGATTGTATAACTGTTTTCACTAACTTGAATGAAACTTGCAATGTTCACCTTTTCACATCTTCGAGTTTTTTCTGTTCTCTTTTCCATAGGTTTTCCAGTTTGACCAATATAAAAGTTGTCACAGGACTTACAGTGGATTTGATTTAATTTTCACATCCTGTAGTACTGTCGGATGAAGTTTTTGATTGCTCGCTTCATTGTGTTATTGTGCTTAAATGCTACATTAACACCAGAGTTCTTCAGCAGGTGGTGAATATCTTGGAACTTATTACTATAATGTAGTGCAAACCGTTTTTTCGTTTCAAGTTTGTGTGTTGTGCTCGTAGTCATTTTTTTTGCTGCCCATAGTGCATTGACTAATGCAGAATCAGGATATTTTAATTTCTTTCCCGTATTCTTAATTTGGGTAGGAAACTGATCAATATGTATGTTCCTTCACCATCCTTCGTAATGAACAGTCAATTAATCACAGACGTGATAATGTTGCTATATAGTTTGGGGAACATTTTTCAGATATCTCAAAACCAAAGTACTGTCGCCCAACTAAAGCCAAAAGTAAAATTAAATGACAGCTTGATGATAACTCAGGAGAATATGCAGTGCCACTTTTACAATGAGAGATGAAAGCATGCCTTCCTTTTTGCTGTAGAAACACTCCCAAGAGAGGATAGCATCATTTATGTTATGATAAAGCACCCACCTGACCATGCTAAGGCATTTTCAATGAAGATTTTTAAAATCTGTGAGACTGGAGTTCTCCCCAAGAGCTGGAAAATTGTTCTAATTATTCCAAGTTGCGAGCCAGGAAAGGATAGTTTCCAACTGGTAAGTTACCAACCAATAGCCCAAACGAGTTACATTTTTAAAATTAATGGAAAAATTAGCTATTGATGATCTTATATCTCCAAATAAATTTGGCTTCACGCGGATTAGAAGCAGTATGGTCCCACCTCTCTGCCTCTTCAGCCAGATTCGGCGAGATATTCCAGATAAAAAGGAAACCATTGGTGTATTCTTTGATGTGTAGAAGGCACATGACGCTACATGGCGGGTTGGTGCCATACAGCAGCTTCATAAATTAGGTGTAAGGTAACATGCTAAAATTTGAAGATCTTTCCTGTGAGAAAGATGCCTCCGAGTAAAAGTTGGAAGTAAAGCATCTCCTTTATATAAGAAACAGGAAGGGTTCCCCCATGGACGTGCACTTGAGAGTTGTTGGTATTTCTATAGCCATCACTGAAACCATTGAAGCATTTACTATTTCTGTCAGTTCTCTCTCTCTCTCTCTCTCTCTCTCTCTCTCTCTGTGGTTGATTTTGCAGATGTACTGCACTGCCCATGATCTACAAGTAGCAAGTAGGCACATTTGTCCTGTCAGTAAATGGACTTATGAGAATGGAATAATATATATATATATATATATATATATATATATATATATATATATATATATATATATATATATATATATATATATATTATAATCATTCACATATTTAACTTGTTAATGTCCATTGTGACATAAATTTGAGGTATTCAACTTGATTGTTTTCATGGTGCAGTTTACTGTTAAAATTGGTCACCGTCTGGTATTTCGGAGCCGGACAGAGATGGAACCGTATATAGCTTTGTATTGCATCGTGCAAAGACGAAGAGACTAAACTAATTGGCTTGGATTGTATATTAGACCTTTCCAAGTCAGCAGTCGAACATAGATTTGTTTTCGCATTTCCTAACAGAAAACGTTAGAATTGTGTAAGCTATTTTGATAAATTATGCTAATTAACATAGTTAACAAATGTTATTACAACAACAGTTTGTAATATGCATTGATTTGTAATATTATAGCGTTCTTGTGTTCAATAACCTATTTTGTGTTAATTGTTAATATACAGGCAAATGTAGTGAAAACTAAGTAACTATGATTTTCATCTGTGTGTATGGACTTCGTAGAATTTGTCCTCAAATTGTTTTTCGTTTACTAGATCTTTGCGTCTTAACTTTTACCTGTCATGTTCATGGAAGATAATACGTGTTACGGTAAAGTTGGCCAGTGCTGATTGTGAATAAAATTTGAATGGAAGGGATTCCTTAACTGGATTTTCTTAGGAACTTATAAATTGGGTGCTTTCTTCACAGATTGGACCTTCCTGATTTTCCCATACGGGGTTTTATTGGTCGTTGGCTAGATTTCTCATAAGTTGAGAGAAGTTTGTAGATTTTCATGGAATGTTTCTTTTATGTCGCCCGTTTTCCTTTGATTCCTACTCTATTCTCTTTCAGCTTAAAGATAGTCAGGAACAGTCAAAGAGAAGACGTAGCATTCCTCATTATGTAAACTGTAATCGAGAAATTTTTGATTAGATGAATAAGATTTTTGGCAATTTATTTAAATAGAAGATTCGGAGAGAGAGAGAGAGAGAGAGAGAGAGAGAGAGAGAGAGAGAGAGAGAGAGAGAGAGAGAGAGAGAGAGAGAGATTCTGCTTATAAATATTTGGCGAACATCTGGTTAAAGTTTTTTTTTTTTTATTCAAGACAGATTTGTTGCCATTCAACATAATGAAAGTAGTAATTTCTTTGAAATGGTCATAGGAAGCAAGGCTGTTATTCGAGTTTTGCACTTAATTGAATGAACTGTAATTTTTCGTTTGGGAATGCGAATTAAAAAATATAATTGAAACCTTGTCATAGAACTATGTGTACTATAATTCTGTAGTATCCATCAGTTTTAACTGTAACGTCACAATGAATAACTGTCGTTATCGATAGATAAATACCAGTAGTATAGCCTATCTGAAATCATGAGGTGTAGTTACCGCTAAGGTAAATTTCAGCGTGATTTGCACGCTGCTGACAACCACTGTAGCAAAAGGGAAATTAAAAGTCGTTCTTCCTTCTCTCCAACTTTCAGATGTGATATTATCATAGTAGGCTTGCCTTCCTTCTTCAGGAAATGAACAGTGAAGATTATACATATTGCCAGTTGCAATATGAATATTATTCATGTTGCACGGTCAGAAGTAAGATGCTTATTCAGTATAATTTACCAGAGGAAATTATCGTCAAATATTTCAAGTATTATTTTGTCCGAAATGCTCTTTCCAAATGGTTTTTTGATGATTATATGTTATTCTTGGCCATATATATATATATATATATATATATATATATATATATATATATATATATATATATATATATATATATATATATGTGTGTGTGTGTGTGTGTATGTATATTATATAATGTATATATATATATATATATATATATATATATATATATATATATATATACGTTATAATTATATATAATAAATATATATATATATATATATATATATATATATATATATATATATATATATATATAGGTATCATTTATATACATATACTGTTTATATATTATACATATATATATATCATATATATACATATGTATGTATATATAAACATACAAGATATATATAAATTATGCACATAAATATACAGTATATACAGGGTGTCCATAAAGTCTCTTTACAATTTAAAAAAATATATTACAAAAACCATTGATGAGAACTTAATCAGATTTGTTCTCTGTACTCAGCACTTATCAAAGTTTTTAATCACATTGCATTTGTGTATTTCAGGTACCCTGTTGATGAAATAGGTACTGTTAAATTAACCCACTAAAAAATGGCTACTCCCCAAGGCACAATGTGTGTCATGGTTTATTAAAACAAAATCGGATACGCAGACTCAGCGAAACTGCAGAACTAAGTACGGAAGGATCCACCGTCACGTCCATCAATTCGTGCATGGCACAAGAAATTCATGGAGACAGGGACAGTGTCGGATAAAGGGAGGAGTGGACGACCAAGAAGATCTAAGGAAAACATCGATCTTGTACGACAGGCCTTTGATCGCTCTACAAAGTTCATCCATACTGCTGTTAGACACTTACAGCTACCACGTTCAGCAGTGCACAAAGTCCTACACAAGACCTTTCGATTGTACGCTTACAAAGTGCATCTCATACAGGCACTCAAACCAAATTATAAACCAAGACGAAAAGAGTTTGCAGTTAACATGCGCTAACGAATTTCTGAGGATGAAACGTTCATCAACCGAGTTTGTTATTTAGTGATGAGGCAACCTTTGATGTTTCAGGGAAACTGAACACGCATAACGTTAGAATCTGGGGATCAGAACATCCCCATGTGACTAGGGAACTTCACCTAGGTAGTCCAAACGTCATTTTCCATCAAGATGGTGCACAACCACATTGGGGACTGCATGTTCGTGGGTTCCTAAATCAAACATTTCCAGAACAGTGGATTGGAAGGGATGGCCTAATTCCCTGGCCAACTCGTTCACCAGATATCTCTCCCCTGGACTTCTTTCTATGAGGTTATGTTAAAGATATCGTGTACCGA
The DNA here is from genome assembly GCF_040412425.1 of Macrobrachium rosenbergii. Taxonomy (NCBI): domain Eukaryota; kingdom Metazoa; phylum Arthropoda; class Malacostraca; order Decapoda; family Palaemonidae; genus Macrobrachium; species Macrobrachium rosenbergii. The sequence goes on from NC_089758.1 coordinate 3,649,200, forward strand.
ACTAAGATACGGGGCATCACTAATCTCAAGCAAAAGATCACTGATGCCACTGCCACCACTGATGAGGCTATGCTACAGCGAACTGGCAAGAAATCGAGTACCCTCTTGATGTGCTTCGTGCAACTAATGGTGCTCATATAGAGGTGTATTAAATAAGGCAGTGAATGATTGAATAAAGCAAAAAACTTTATGGACACTGATATATATATATATATAAATATATATATATATATATATATATATATATATATATATATATATATATATATATATATATATATATATATATATATATATATATATATATATTAAAAGCAAATGAACAGACAAATATTTCGAAGTTATTTAAATTTACTGGGTACGTGCACGTTTGCCATTACTCCTAGACCTGTCAAACATTCCTAACTATTTAATAGAGTAGCCGATCTCAGATAATTATGTAAAAGCTAGCAATGAACAATTATGAATACATGCAAGAAAGGAGGCTTAGATGATTCAGTAATACAGGAATAATTGATGTCATGACAGCTTTGAATGAATTTATTTTATCTTATCAGTACATACATACATACATGCATACATATGTATGTATGTATGTGTGTGTAATGATAATAAGATCAAATAAATTCATTCAAAACTGTCATGACATTAATTATTTCTGTATTATTGAATCATCTAAGCCTCCTTTCGTTCCTGTATTCATCATTGTTCATTGCTAGCTTTTACATAATTATCTGAGATCGCTACTCTATTAAACAGTTAGGAATTGTTAACAGATCTAGGAGTAATGGAAAACGTGTCCGTACCCCGTGAATTTTAATATCCGGCATAAGAACTGTTTCGTGCAAAACTCATCGGAGTACATTTGCTTTATTCATGTTCTGTGTAATAATCATCGATGAAATAACCATATTTTCATATGCACCTCTTTGCAATTGGTTTTATCTTGAATTACATACTCACATATGAAAGATGATTCATATATATTTGTGTGTGTGTGTGTTGATATATATATATATATATATATATATATATATATATATATATATATATATATATATATTATATATTTTAATACATTATATATGTAATATATGTATATATATATATATATATATATATATATATATATATATATATATATATATATATATATATATATATATATATATATATATATTGTTATGGGCCCACGCCCATCAAACATACACAAGTCTCTTAAAATACAAATAAAGTCACTAACGACCAAGTCCACAATAGGTGGAATGGTCGCAACAGAGTGTACAGAGATGGAATCAAGGAGGATAAAGAAAAACTGAAAATAAAACCTTAATATTTAATACAAACTTTCAGAAAGAAATGACCACTGAGCCTCTTACAAAATACATTAAATGAACACAAAAATCAACCACACACTGAAAACATCGAATAACAAACACACTTACACCAAATTAAGATAGACTATGCAATTACACTTTAAAGAGAGGGCCCTGAAAGTAATAGAATGTTGAAAAGTCAGAATAACCTAACTTATTACACAATAAACATTTATCAAAAACTAAACTGCTTCCCTTAAGTGAGCTCTAGACGGTGGTAGTGGCTAACACAGCCCTCAAATCACAGGTTGAGAGGAATAATATATAATCCTAAGACCTTACCAAACGTAAGAGAGGTCCCCTTGGCAAAATAACTGGGCCAAGGGCGCAGACTGAAGAAAGAATCACTTTAACGTCGCAAGACGATCAATGGACACGGCCGTCCGACAGGTAATCACACCTTACCAGTTGGCAGAGAGGTCCCCTTGGCAAAATAACTGAACCAAGGGCGCAGACTGAAGAATAAACAATCTCTCAAAGGAGGTCAGCAGCAGCAACTGAAGAAAGGCAGATCTCACAATCCCAAAATAAGTCAAGCCCTCACAATGTTAAAGGTCCAGAAACGACTGACTCAGTCCTGGTGAGACAGCGCCGAATACAGCTCCAGATGAGAAGCCAACACCACACGTGAAAATAAAACAAGCTCATTGTAATTAAAACTATACAACAAGTCAGAAATGTCGGGGAGGAGGAAACAGGGTCATTACGTTCCAAAAAAAAATAATTACTGCCAAAGTGACTTATTCAAAACAAATTAATTTATGTTAAATTTAACACATACGGACACCTCCTCACCCAACAAAAAAAAAATTTTCCTCAAGAAAATTTTTCTACAAAGTATTGAACTTAGCTCACAATTTAAAGAAATATATTAAAATGCTAATATCAAAAGCAAACATAGCAATTCAATCTATATGAAATAAAACAGGGACAATAAGAAAAATTAAAGTCTAATGACAAAACTCAAAAAGTGATTAAAAATACCATATCACATTGCCGGCAAAAATAGATTAGAGATAGTGGCAAAAAAATTTTGTACCACTTTCAATACAGTCAATAGATATCAAATCTTAACCTTAATACTAAGACTTAAAGCTAATACAAGTAAATAATTTATAGTGACCATGCCAAAAATAACATCAGTATCAACATACGAAGAAATATGGTAATATCCCCATGAACTCACAAGTGGAGTGGTGGGCACAGGTTAGCAGAGCAGCAATGTTAACAAGACTAACCTATTATTAGACTAAACCTAGATAACCGACAACAAAAATATAAATTGACCACAATGGGACTAGTGTTACCTCAACGAAGGTCACCACTCATACACCAGCCCATAGCGCCTAAAAAACGGCCGTGCTGTGCTACAGACCCATGAGCCCATGACCTGGCTAAATTATTCTGAAAACACAAATATCAGTCAAACAAAAATAAGGACCAAAACCTTAATAGATTAACCTTAACTTAGTCTAGGTCACCACTCATACACCAGCCTGTAGCACCTAAAAACGGCTGTGCTGTGCTACAGACCCGTGAGCCCGTGACCTATCTAAGCTATGTAAAGAAAGAATTAATGTGGACCATTGGCATAAACAAAGAACAGGGACATAACAGTATATGATTAATGATTTATAAAAACTAACCATCAATCACCAAAAATAAAAAAAAAATGTAACACACTGTCCACATATCAATGATTTACTACACACTCAATATTGTGGCCCTTCACAACACTTTCCAATAATGCCTCTTTTCATTCCAGAGAGCATCCTTACTCAACACTACTTGTTTTTGCGACTCATTGAGTTTCAAAGAGCGTCTTTTCACTACACTTCACTCAGTTTTAGTGCCTCTACACTTCAGAGAGCGTCCTCACACTAAACGGGTTTGGGCCTTAAATACACACATCATTAATGGACATACACAAGACAATGGTAACACCTTAAAATTAACCTGGACATACACAAGACAATGGTAACACCTTAAAATTAACCTGGACATACACAAGACAATGGTAACACCTTAAAATTAACCTGGACATACACAAGACAAAAAATTAACCTCCACAAACAACACATACTAAAGTAAACGAAATCAAAAGTACCCTTAACCACTCTTAATCAAAGACGACACCGAAGAAAAACCTGCAAATCACGACATTTAACATCTTAATCTTAAATACTTAATCCTAAATTATTTCATAAACAAAACAAACACCTGACACAACATTATTACAACACACCTGGAAACCAGTACATTCAATAAATTTATAGGATTAATCAAATCAATTAATATAAATATATACAAAACAACTTTACAAATAATAATTAACGAAGAACAAAAAGGTTTTTCTCAAATCAACCTATCGATCAGTCACTGATGCGTGACAGCGCATCAGCGACAACATTACTTTTGCCTGGAATGTGTGAAAAGCTAAAATTCCATTCCTGGAGCAGGAGGCTCCAACGCATCAGCCGTTGATTTTTATTCCTAAACCTGTTCAAGAAAATCAACGGATTATGATCCGTTAATATTTTAATCGGAGTCCCTGTAGAGGATAAATACACCTGAAAATGATTAACAGCTAAAATTAATCCCATAGTCTCTTTCTCTACAGTCGAATATTTCCGTTGTGCCAGGGATAACTTTTTGGAGAAATAGGCAACAGGATGAGATACTCCATGAGCATCTTCCTGCAACAAAACTGCTCCAACCCCAACATCACTCGCATCAGTAGCAAGCGAAAAAGGGACGTCAAAATCAGGGGCTTTCAATATAGGGAAATTCATTAGGACCTGCTTTAATTTTTCAAAGGCATTTTGGGCATCATTAGTCCATACAAAAGTCACATTCTTACGTAATAAATTAGTCAGGGGCTCAGCGATATCAGAAAAATTCTTAACAAATCTACTTACGTAATAAATTAGTCAGGGGCTCAGCGATATCAGAAAAATTCTTAACAAATCTACGATAATACCCTACTAAACCAAGGAATTTTCTGACATCCCTGCGACACTTTGGTATTTCAATATGCCTAATAGAGTCTACGTTTGCCTGTTTTGGAGCCACTTTCCCAAATCCTACTTCGTGACCCAAATACACAACCTTTGCTTTGGCAAACTCACTCTTTTTGAGGTTTATAACCAAACCAGCTTTCCTAAGTACCTGAAATAAGGCCTTAATACGTTTAAGATGGGTGTCCCAGTCATCACTATAAATCACAATATCATCAATATAAACAACACACCCCTCTAAACCTTGGACCAAAGTATTCATTAACCTTTGAAAGGTTGCAGCAGCATTCTTCATCCCAAAAGGCATTACTTTACATTGGTAGAGTCCTCGCTGCATTACAAACGCTGACAAATCCCGTGCCCGTTTGGACAGCGGAACTTGCCAATACCCCTTTAACAAATCAAACTTAGTTATATATTTTGAATTCCCTATCCTGTCAATACAGTCCTCTATCCTGGGTAAAGGATAACTATCAGGCTTTGTACCTCGTTGACTTTGCAGTAATCAAAACAAAGCCTGAATTGACCATCCTGTTTCTTTACCAAAACAACAGGTGAAGACCACGGACTGTTGCTGGGTTCGATCAGCCCGTGTCGTAACATATAATCAACCTCTTTATCCACAACATCATTTTTAAATGGATTTACCTGTAAGGGGATTGTTTTACCGGAGTTGCGTTACCCACATCCATATCATGTTCAAGGACAGTGGTCTGTCCTGGAACATCCGAAAATAAATCCTTATAACTAAAAACTAACTTTTTCAAAGATCCCTGTTCTACTAAATTCAAATGTGAAACCATTTCTGAAAAATTTTCTAAAGAATGTTCATTATCATTAGGCCATTCGGCACCATCAAAACAATCATCATCAAAATTATCACGTCTGGAAAAGAAAAAGAATTAATACCATTACACTTTGTAGTATCACCAACTAATGCCACGGATATAACTTTGTCACGACCTTCATAACCTTTTAACATATTTATGTGACACAGCTGGTAGGGTCTCCTCCTTTCAGGAGTTTCAACTAAATAATTAACATCACTTAATTTCTTTAAAATTTTCCACGGTCCTGAAAATTTAAGCTTTTAAAGGGTTTCCTGGAATGGGAAGCAATACCAAAACATTATCACCCACTACAAAATTACGCTCCTTAGTCTTTCTGTCAAAAAGTATTTCATTTTCTTTTGGCTACGCAATAAATTTTCACCAGCAAACTTCCAAGCCTTCGTTAATTTATCACCCAAATTACTAACATAATCTAATAAATTTATATCAGGGGCGTCCCCCTCCCAAGATTCACGAACCACATCCAATGGACCACGCACACAATGACCAAAAATAAGGCTGAAAGGTGAAAATCCTAAAGGTTGACTCGGCACGGACCGAAATGCAAATAATAATTAAGGTAGTTCCTTATCCCATTCGGAACCATTAACCAAACAGTATTTTTTTATGATAGACTTCATGGTTTGATGAAATCGTTCCAAAACACCCTGACTTTCAGGATGGTACGGGGAAGAAGTCACATGTTTAATTTTTAATTCAGCCATCTTCTCCCTAAATAATTTACTCAGAAAATTAGACCCACAATCGGACTGAATTACTTTGGGCATTCCGAACCTGGTGAAGAATTCAATTAATACTTCAACAGTCTTAACAGTTTTTACATTTCGTAGTGGTATTGCCTCAGGATATCGAGACATCCTATCCATAATTGTTAAAATATACTGATTGCCACTACGAGTTTTCGGCAGAGGACCAACCACGTTAATAATTACCTCTCTGAAAGGTTCAGAAACAACAGGAATAGGATGTAATGGTGCCTTGGAATTGGTTGATTAGGCTTCCCGACCTTTTGACATGCATCACAACTGTTTACAAATTTTTTAACATCATCTTTCATCTTAGGCCAAAAATAACTTTCACACAATTTACGAGTGGTTTTAAAAACACCAAAATGACCAGCCAAACCATTTTCATGAGCCAATGTCATTAACTCCTTTCGATAAACAAAAGGAACCATAATCTGTTTAACAATTTCACAGCCTGTGTTAATGGCATCAAAAGGTCTACTTATTCTATACAAAATATTATTAATTATCTTAAATCAAGGGACAGTCAAATCAGTAATTTCGCCAGACTCAACTGGCAGGTCTTTAAAATCTGCTTTCTGAGCTGTAATAAGTTCCTTAGTAGTCCAATTAAGTTTATTATCCAACACACCACTATCTACAACTAAGCTATCACTACGATCTAAACTACTCAAATCAACATCAACTACCGACTCTGCCGAGTCAACACTACTAGCCTTCGATCGAGTGACTACAGATATTTCATTACCGGAATTTAATACAATAGGGAAAGTTTTATTTATTAGGGCGACATCATTCCCTAACACCAAATCCACATCTTTAATAGGAAATTTATCAATAATGACCAGTTTTAAATAACCTGAAAAAGACGGGCATGATAAATAAAAACTCTCAACCGGGTAAGACCTGACCGTATCTGGAAAACCACTTAACAAAACATATTCCTTATTTGAACATTCTAAATCAATAGGTAAAGATTCTCTGAGAATTAAAGACTGAGCAGCCCCAGTGTCACGCAAAATTTTAACCTTTCTTTGCTCAGTCAAATTCCCAGAGAGGACAAAACCATTAGACAAAAATTTCTGAAAAGGAGCCAGTGACTTATTGCCTAGTCATTGATTATTAGAGTTCTCAGCCACTGACTCGTTCTCATTTCTTCGAATGGCCATTACCGGTCGTCTTTCGGTCCTTTGTGACCTTTTAAATGCATAACACATGCTCTTGACGTGTCCCTTCTTATGACAAAAGAAACAAGTAGTCAAAGTTCTCAACTTCTCCGGGTTATCTGTGGTCTGCCTTCTATAGCTGTTAACAGGAGTAGTACGAGAACCATAATTATCATTAGGCTTGTTATACCTGTTCTGGTTACTACTCCTGTTAACTCTCACCCAACCAGATTTCTCATTTCTGGGTACCTCCCCATCACATTTTTATGAGAGAGGAGGTACTCATCACTTGCAATAGCCACCTCCTGTAAAGTTTCTAATTTTAACTCTTCGAGGTGTACCTTCACCTCATGAGGCACGGACCTTTTAAACTCCTCAACCAAAATCAATTCTTTTAATTTCTCAAAGTCCGTCACCTCCGTAGACTTTACCAGTCGCCAGCAAACTGCTCTTTAGCCCTGGCGAACTCTACAAAAGTCTGCCCTCTTTCCTTCTGTAAATTACGGAAGCGTTGTCAGTAAGCTTCCGTTACCAACTCGTAAGCCTTCAAAACTATGGCCTTCACAGAATCATAATCTGAGGACAGATCTTCGTCCAAGGTAACGTAAACTTTCTGGGCCTTACCTAACAATTTACTCTGAATAAGAGTGGTCCAATATTCCTTTGGCCACTTTAACCTTGAGGCTATCCTCTCAAAAGAAACAAAAAACTCTGCCGCGTTGACTTCCTGAAAATTTGGGACTAACTTTAGAGCTTCAGTTAGATTAATACAAGGCATTGCAGACACATTATGTTGGGAAGAAGAAGAACCCCTATTACTCAATGCTTGCATAGCAAGTTCGTGCTGTCTCTCTCTCTCTCTCTCTCTCCTCAGCCTTCAACCTTTGGATATCTATTTCCATTCTTTTCAACTGAATCTGCCTATCTAAAAGTTCTACTGACACTGCTTCCTCCACCTGCCTAGTCTCTGGCTTACATTCTGCCTTCATCACCTTAACCTTTTCATAAATTTTAAGAAGCAACAAGCCCTTCCTAACAGACCCAGGATTTTCAATTTCAACAAATTCTGCTACACACTCTAAATCAGACTTATTCAAGTCTGCCAACCTGTCCTGCCACCCCTCTCCACTCAAGAGCTCCGGGATATTCAAATCAGCCATAGTAAATTAATTGCACACAAGTAAATATATAAATGTATCTCACAAAATATACCCAAAAACAAACCAATACACTGTACACCAGTAACCACACAAATCACTGATCAACACAAAAATATAGGAGAGAAGGTATTACTATGCTGCAAACACCCCAAGAATCCACTCTATACACTCTAGTGACTACAGGATCCGATAAATCCTGGCAAAGGTCGCCAAATGTTATGGGCCCACGCCCATCAAACATACACAAGTCTCTTAAAATACAAATAAAGTCACTAACGACCAAGTCCACAATAGGTGGAATGGTCGCAACAGAGTGTATAGAGATGGAATCAAGGAGGTTAAAGAAAAACTGAAAATAAAACCTTAATATTTAATACAAACTTTCAGAAAGAAATGACCACTGAGCCTCTGACAAAATACATTAAATGAACACAAAAATCAACCACACACTGAAAACATCGAATAACAAACACACTTACACCAAAATAAGATAGACTATGCAATTAAACTTTAAAGAGAGGGCCCTGAAAGTAATAGAATGTCGAAAAGTCAGAATAACCTAACTTATTACACACTAAACATTTATCAAAAAATAAACTGCTTCCCTTAAGTGAGCTCTGGACGGTGGTAGTGGCTAACAGAGCCTTCAAATCACGGGTCGAGAGGAATAATATATAATCCTAAGACTTTACCAAACGTAAGAGATGTCCCCTTAAAATAACTGGGCCAAGGGCGCAGACTGAAGAAAGAATCACTTTAACGTCGCAAGACGATCAATGGACACGGCCGTCCGACAGGTAATCACACCTTACCAGTTGGCAGAGAGGTCCCCTTGGCAAAATAACTGAACCAAGGGCGCAGACTGAAGAATAAACAATCTCTCAAAGGAGGTCAGCAGCAGCAACTGAAGAAAGGCAGATCTCGCAATCCCAAAATAAGTCAAGCCCCCACAATGTTAAAGGTCCAGAAACGACTGACTCAGTCCTGGCGAGACAGCGCCGAATACAGCTCCAGATGAGAAGCCAACACCACACGTGAAAATAAAACAAGCTCATTGTAATTAAAACTATACAACAAGTCAGAAATGTCGGGGAGGAGGAAACAGGGTCATTACGTTCCAAAAAAAAATAATTACTGCCAAAATGATTTATTCAAAACAAATTAATTTATGTTAAATTTAACACATACTGACAATATATATATATATATATATATATATATATATATATATATATATATATATATATATATATATATATATATATGTATATATTTATATAATAATAGTCTGTGCATGTGTATTATATATAAAGGGCATTATTTTACTGGTTTTTTTTTATTTTGAGCAGCTGTTATTCCAATTTCTACTAATTTTAACGAACAATCCTTAAACGGTACTTGACAAATGAACCATCTTCCCCGTTTCTTCGAGAATAGACCCTAATTATTACCCACATTACCCGGCATTAATCAATTAATTCTTATGAAATAATTTATTAACATTAACATATTAGTGTATTTCGGGTTTTCTCGCCACGGAAGATGAAACCACGATTGTATTTCGAGTATCTGGAGTACTCTTTAACATCCCAGCCATAGCTGTAATGTTATGACAGCTAGAACGGAAGGGAAGAGTGATACGAACCGTGATATGACGTCCAGCGTCCGAATATTTTATACGAGTCCTAGAAAACCCTTTTATTTATACTTAAATTTGTCTTCCTCATCTTACTCCTTAGAAAAAAAAAAATTCCAGTGCCATTTACGAGTTTTAATTGTTCGAATTCCATGTTTTTTTTTTTTTTTTTTTTTTTTTTCAACGGCCTTTCCTATCAAGTGTCAGCACAATCCTTCCAAACCTTTTAGTGGAAGGATTGATAGCTTTAACAGGAAGGGTAAAACTTAATATTCCATCTCTGAAATCGATGATAATATACTTCCCCCTTTCTCCGGCCTGGGTAAAATTTCGAAATGTCTCTTAGCCCGCGACCTTTTTTTAATAGCATGGGGAGAAATAATTTTCTGAATTCATTCTCGACCGGTGGAGGGAATGTCACCCTCGTAAGGTTAATGTAAGTTTCTCTGTGTATCATAGGCTACTTTTTTTTTTTTTTTTTTTGGCGAAAATGCACTTGAAATTGGTCGGCAGCTTGATGATGATTATGTGAATGTAGCATGTCCGAACAGCATCGTTATATTTCATATAATTACTTGGTGATCCAAATGAAAGCTTATTTAATAACTCCGTTTTCCCCTTAAATATATGTTATGCATCTAATTGAGAGACTGAAAAACAATTTCCCTCAAATATATGTTATGCATCTAATTGAGAGACTGAAAAACTACGTTGAGAGACTGAAAAACTACGTTCTTAACTCCAAAAGTAAATAGCTCGATCGCCGAAGTCGACTCAATTCTTAAAATTGGTTACGGTTGCCACTACTGTCATATAAAAAGTTAATGTATTTTTAATGTATTTTAACGCAACTTGGAAGAAGTCCCATACTGTTAGAAGGAACTGGTAATTATCAACATTTTCCAAAGACTAGATTCTACTTGAAACTTTGCATCTATAAAAATTACTCAGTGGAACTTACGGGGAAGTAAAATTACCAGCCACCAATGTGTTACATCGGGAGAAATCTTCAATATATTTTAATGGTAGTAGTTTCCTGGTTTGGGGGCCTTTTAAAACATTGTAAGTACTTGCAAGCAGCGTTGCAAGCAATTCAGTAGTTGCTGTGGATCTTTTCGTTGGTGCACAGACTAAAACAATAAGGTTTGCAGGCAGTAACAACCGAGGCTTTTACGATAATCACAATAGACGTTTCTACCCGACAGAAAATTTTTACTCTTAGTTTTCTCCGAAATCAGGAAGAAATTAACAGGCTAACTAGTACAACATTTAATTCTGCATTATATATTTCTAATATTGTTTGTATGTATGCTTTTGTTGGAAAACTTACACACCTGCCTCGATTCTGTGTTATAAGTGGTCGGAATGTATCCTCATTTAACTCTTATGGTTTCCTTCAAAGTACGAGAATTTCCGTGCGATGAAACAATGAAACCCTCGCTGTTTACGTAAACTAAACGAAACCTACAGCAAATTATGCAAGTAAAACACAGCTAGTGATTTTTTTTCATAGTATACACTTGAAATAAGTCTAACGGACTGTACGAAAGCAGCCTCTTGCATCGCAATCTAACAAAACATAAAAAGTTTGAACAAAACTGTGTAAGTGCTGATTGGCCAGGTGGATAAACAGTACCTCATTCTGGCACCTCAGATGCGAGTTGGAATCTTGCATGGGTGTCAGGACTTCTGCATATTCTTTCTTCATTTCGATCTAGGCTTAGTAGTGACAACCGTTTTCGAAGTGTGTGAAGAAATCGAAAAGAGGACATTGGGTTATTAACGTTCCACATGTATCGGGCAAAATGATTAAGTAGATTCTGAATAGATATTTCAGCCTAAAAGCAATAAACAATTAGGGACTTGGATATCATGGTAGTAAATGTGTCTGAATTCATTCATTTTTTATGTTTCTTGAAATCTTGTGCTGAAAGCCCTTAAGGACAGTCAACAGACTATAATGTAACCCATGAGGTCTCCAAAAAGGAAATCAGCTTGCAGAGAGAGCGACAAGTTATAAGAAAAGGTGATAAATATAAATATAAGGGAATAAAAAATAAAACTGATACAGCTGCATTCAGGGGACAATAGCACAGAGCAGGAATGACTTTGATCCTCGTTAAAACATTTGCGGGTCAGAAGATTCCACAGCTGCACTAGGAAAACTATTTTCCACATTTTAGTTTTAGTCAAGATAAAACTCCCACCAAACTGAGTAATATGAAACTTGATACTAGAAAACGATGCATATATGTACGCATGAGCGGAATTAGACTTAGACCGTTCTCCAGGACCAGGTGGATAACCATTACCTCATTCTGGTACCCCAGATGCAAGTTCGAATTTTGCCCGGGCGCCACAGTTTATTCATATCCTTCTCCAATAGGATATAGGGTAAGTAGTGACAGGCGAGAGGGCTGTTTAACCAACTGATGATGAAAATGCTGAATTTTAGAAAATGAATGGTAAATTGAAAATCGTAGCAAAATAGCCTGAAAAAAATAAAATTTCGTGACCATGAAAAAAACTGTATGACAGGGTTTTAAACCCTCACTAATTCTTTTCCGTGGTTCGTTAGAACCTTCAAAGCTGAGGCTAAATGGGAGGAGCTCAAAATTCTTACTCCTGAGGTATCCAGTATTTGTGTTGCTTTGCTGGAAAGTGATGGGTAATTTCAGCATTCCTTGCCCCCCAAAAAATATTGAGGAACCTGCTCCCCATACAGAGAGAATCTAATAAGGAATGGTTAAACATGCAGAAAACAAGAAGATATTAATTAATTTTAAGTTACATATATTAATGTACCAGATGACCAACTGGTAGGTAGCTTCTTTTTGAATACTGAATATCATGAATTTTTAAAATGATCTCCCATTTCATCTGCCCAGTCATATAAGTTATACGATGGTTAGTCTCGAAACAACTGAAATCCATTTACATCGCTTTTATGAAAAGGACGAACGTGATACTTATTTGAAGGAAAGTAACGTACTACTACTTGCTACTCGTAGGAATAGTAAAGGAAATAGATGGTAATATTGTTTTAATTGAGCTTTTGTTAGCAGTAGCAGCAGCATGGTGTAGGATCCAACAATATTCGTATGTTCTTAAAAATCCTAGTAAAAATGTTACCGAGTCTCGGTTGTTCCTATTAGGCAAGGATTCACGAACATTAAAAAGAAAATTGATGGGAGTCTAGGGACTCAAAAATGTTGAACATCTAAATGGAATTTAATTATGATTTCCCACAAAGTTACAGGGAACGGCACTTTTTCCCTCTTTCATATAAAGTTCAATTACCTATGCAAAGCGCCGGTGAAATGGGCGGAGCCAATTTCGTCATGGCTCGAATCTAAGGGCCTGCCCGGTCTGGTCAGTGTTGCTGCAGCTGCAGCCGTAGTCAGAGGTGTAGTGTTTCTCATCTTACCGTCTCTGGCTACATTGCCTTGTTCGATCCTAAGTTCGCATTGAAAAGTTTTCTTGAAAATTAATGTTGAATTAACTTGTGTTTTGCTCATGGAGTAAGGGGTTAGGATGATCGGTTTCCACAGTCAGATGACGAGGATGTAAGTTTTATGTTGTTTTGTTAATACGAAGTCCATGTAGCTAAGTTTTTTAATTGCAAGTTCGTTGACGTAAAAACTTCATATGCGATGAAAAGCCAGGTTGTTATTAAATATAGATTAACTGACGTGATGCAGAGCACTAATTATATCCACAATAGAGTTTTTTGACACATAATTAGGTGGCGGGGTTGATATTAAAGGTAACCCCTGATCGTATACATCCCCACTCTCATAAGACAAAAAGTACCGGTTTCTGAAAATTCCTCCTGTTGAAGTCGGTTGGATATGCCTTTAAATGGAGCAGACTGTTTCTGTCCATATAGGTTTGTAACTTTTTTCCACTATCTAAAAAGCTTTTCTGAGTAGCCCATGGTTTGTATCACATTGATAAAGTGTAGTGATGACAGTAAGTGTTTTTGTGAATGATGGTCAGGTTAGTCCCTTGGAAATGAGGGTAACGAATGGGGGTTTATGACACCATCTGCATTTAAATAATTTTATTAATAAATTTGAGGTCTTCAGTTCGTGTTTCTCGAATTTTATGACATTTTGTTGTGGTGTTAAACTTTGCATGGAACACAAGCCATATAGGCTACAGTATACTCACAAGAGTTTTTACATAAATATTTTTTTTATGCATGCGTCCATAATACTTAATATATAAAATCTGTACTTGAATTCAACGGAACACGTGCTGTATATGTTTTGCCTTAGGTTAGGTATGCTTGGCGCGCACGCATACGTGTGTATGTATGTACATGTGTATGATATTTATACATATATATATATATGATATATATATATATATATATATATATATATATATATATATATATATATATATATATATATATATGAAGATAAGTCCCATAAACCCTATATACACGTCGCAGCGTGTATATTTCTGTATTGCAGATCACTGGTGAAGTATTCAAAATTTGTGGTTGCAACGTGTATATAGTGCTTTTATGGACCTTTTTATCTTCATAGTGCACTGTGAGGAAGCTTTCAGAGCTTCACGTGTAGAGAGCCTCTATGCATATTCACATGTATTGCTACTAGATCTCTAAGTTCTTCATTGGAGGGGTGGGTAGAGTTTTCGGCTTGCACGCTGTTGGCCCAGCGTTCGACTCTCCGAGCAGCCAATGAAGAATTAGAGGAATTCATTTCTGGTGATAGACATTCATTTCTTGTCATAATGTGGTTCGGATTCCACAATAAGCTGTAGGTCCCGTTGTTAGGTAACCAGTTGGTTCTTAGCCATGTAAAAATAAATCTAATCCTTCGGGCCAGCCCTAGGAGAGCTGTTAACAGCTCAGTGGTCTGGTTAAACTAAGATATACTTAACTTAGCTACTAGATCTCGGGTTACGAGATCAAGGTTTGCGGTACACCACGTGACTGGAAAGCTCAAAAGAGAGTCCAGCATTTAAGATTCTGACATAGTGTGATTAGAGGTTTTGGGAGCAAAATCTCCAAAACCTTGTTAATTTAGGCTCTCAGAGAAGTAGCAGATAACACGAAACCTCAAAAGGTCCTTGAAACGGAACATCCAATTATCCCTCCATGGGTTATTTCAGAAGAATGTGTATGTACTGAAAATACAGAGGAAAAATCTCCAATAAGAAGCAATAAAGGTGAATTTTTAGGACATGGTAATATTCATAAAAATGAAAGGAAAATTCACATTGATGGATCAAAATCGCAAGATGATTAGGTTGTGCAATAGTATGTGAAGGGGAGTCAGATGCTGCTAAACTACCAAACTCCTCATTTTTACTGTTGAAGCAGTGGCCATTGTCAGTGCTTTGGAACTTTTGGTCAAGAAATATTTAAATCCTCTGTTATTTACAGTCATTCGAGAAGTCTGGGAACCCCACACACACACACACATATATATATATATATATATATATATATATATATATATATATATATATATATATATATATATATATATATATATTATATAAAATGAACAGAAGTGAAAAGATAATTAACGAAAGAAAGTGGCATAGAGTATAAAGACTGTGGTACAGAGGCTATAATTTTGTTTATATGTTCAACAGCCTGCACAAGGAAGATTAAAGTAGAACTTAAGAAATCCACGAAGCCAGAAATAGTTGCACAATTACTCAATTAAGCGAAACCTGATTTGAATGAGGGCATTCTGAGCCTCCTCAGCTGCTTGAATATGTAAAATTTAACATAAATGAGAGGATTTCTACTGAAAATCTTTACAGCATTTTTCACGAGTGCATACTCGTAGATCCTAAATAGTTGATTGATTGAGACTTACCAGATCTCTATGTATATTCCTCGCATCATATTTATAGCAGGTGACGAGCTTCCCCCGCCAGTGTTAATGGACTTGTCAGAATTTGGCATATTCGTGATATCTATCTATATTTTTAAATTCGCCTGCGTGAACTGATGTTACTTCCCATGGGAAATATTTTGAGATGAATAACTTTGGGATACGGCTTGGTCTTTGACGGCTAAGGGCTCTATGCATCTGTTACTTTTTGTCCTATCCCAGTGAACCATTCAGTGGTGTTTTCTTTGGATTGGCCAGTAATACATTTGTTCATACTAGTGAATTCGTACGTTAATTTTTATTCTGTTGACCGGTGATCAACGTTAGGAAACGGGGGTTTTGTTAAATGAGAGTAAGTATCTAGTTCTCACAAAACATTTGACTAAATGGAAAATGTCATCCGTTTTGTGACGTTTGATTGCTTCCTTATACTGCACAGAAGTATATTTGAATTTAAAGATTTAAAGTGGTTTTATTTTAGAAAAAGAAACAACATTGTGAACCATAGTTAATTTTATGTAATGTTGTTAAGTTTATTTCATTCAAATTTTTATTCAGTGTTTATACGAAATATGATCAAAATAAATAAAAGTGCGGGTTGAGCAACCCCATAATTGTGATAACGGGAGGTATGTCGAAATAATGTGAATCAATCGTTAATTTCTACTCAGGTTACTTCATTTGAGCTTGAATTTATTATAAAAATCAAAGAACGTTTTTGTAACCATACTTAGACCGTTTTAAGTTCGCACATTGAAAGTCAACCGGTATTATCAGTTTTTCGTACCATGCACGTCAAGGATATGGAAATTGACCTAATCAATTTCTGTGCTTGTTCTTGTTTGAAGGGTTGCTATTGATTGAGAGTGGAATTTCCTCGGTACTCGTATTACTTGCATCTGTGTAAGTGCATTAGTGTGAAGCATAATGGAGTGATTCTTCATGTAATATCTTGATGTTTAAGTCAATAAAACAGAAGTAGTGACGCATTGTGACATAGAGATGTAGGATAAATGGACAAAGAAGGGGGAAAGATGTGTGATTGTGGAGGAGGAAGCAAAGACTGATGAAAGGAAGGGACCGCACTACGAATGAGAAAGATAAAGGAAATAAGCTTCTGTCGAAGGGAATGGAATGAATGGGAGGTTTAATAGAATCCAGATGATGATCTGATTGTTGGATGGAAGAAGAGAAAGGGAATACGACGCACGTACGCTGTTGCTTATATCAGTGAGAAAGTTCGTTTGTCGTTTGCTATCGTATTAGAAGAAAAGATATGAACTCGCTCAGAGATAAATGTCACATTTTGTATGGAAGTCCCTCTTCCAGAATTTGATAAGAAAACAGCAAGGTATTTTGGTTCCATAATACATTACGTTGATAGTGGTAGTGCAATTGGAGGAATAGTAGTGGTAGAATCACAGTAATGTTGTCTCACAGCCTTTTTAAAGAAACAGGGAAAGGGGAGCGTCTAGACTAGTCCTCTATTGTTGGGTAAGAGTGTTTCGTAGAGCATTGTGAATTTCTTTCAATTGAATTATCATTGCATAATCGAAGATGTCCCCCAAGGTGCTGAAATGGGTGAGAGTATGTTATCCCTTGGTTTTTCCCGTAGATGCTATGGAAATGATTCTTTGGCAGTCGGCCCGTTGTCAGATCATATATGTTTTTCTGTATTTTATTTTACCCATAAACGAATATCCATAGCATTAGTCACGTTTGCCTTACGACTGAGTAAATCTAAAGGTAACAGTGATCCCTTTAAAAACTCATTAATCACATGAAAATCAAACTAAGTTTATCAAAAGAATTGTGAGTTTTAAACAAGAAATATATTAGAATAAAAGGGCATCTATCCATCAAACAACTTTTAACTGTTTCCCTGGTCTTATTTCACTTCAGCAAAACTAAAGGAACAAAACTTGTTTATCAATTTGCCTTATGCACACAACTAACCCTATTCACTGGTGTTCAATAAATGAAATACTGTTTTTAAAAACATGAAGCACAAAAATGTATTTTTAAATTCAAAATTTATAATTAGAATTCACAATCTGAAAAATTTACTATTACTTGAAAACAACACAAGATTTAATTAATTATTGAATTAAATTATTAAACAAAATTAAATCACAAAATTTTAATTTATCAAGAAATTAAATTAATCAAGCAAAATTTGAACTATCAAGAATTACTCAAGATTTGAAAAGAAAATCTTAATAAATGAAAATTAAATCAAGTATGCAATGTTAAATCATCAAGAAATATTTATAATGCTAAGTAAATAAATGTTAAGTAACCAATAAAAATCAAGAGATTGCAAACACAAGAACACATAAAATTACACAAAAGATTTATCAATAATAATTTCACTAAGGCAAAATTTCCCTAATACACCTTAGTATACCATGGTAATAATAAGTAAAATTCACTTTACCTTACACAAGCTTGTGAAAACCTTTGTAAAATCCCTTTGCAGCTGCGCTAATTTCACAAAACACTTTTTGGTGTGGCACCATTACGAATTAAATGATTTTACTAAATTCAGATCTCGATAGCTAATACTAATACCAGTGACCACAGATATATTTTGTGTTAATATTACTCTCTTTTTAAGAATGAGAGAGAGAGAGGGAACCAAAGTTAACGGTCTCTGAAATAAGAATGAGTCAATTTTTGGATTCCAGTAGAAATTCGACAGTCATATGATGTCATTAAGGCATTTTGGTTGCGAGATACACAAATTCTTCTAGAAAAAGGGAGGTGACGTCATTTCTGGCAAAAGTTTGGAATGCAATCTTACAAAAGATAATGCAACTGCCATGTGGTTCTGCGCAATACTTGTCCATATATTTCAAAAGGGCATACGTGACCAGAGCCATGTATGTAACATTACAAAACCTTCGTCTTTTTCTTGTATGAGAAAGCTTTTACAGAAATCTTTACATGATCAAACAGATGGCAATTGTTATTCCCGACCTGTCAGCACATGAATTAAAACAAAGCACTCTTTTATCTGAACTGATGACAACTTGAGTGAAACAAACCCTTCGCTAGATCTTAACTGGTGACAGATAACACATCTCGTCTTAAACTCGAATCTCTCTCTTCTGTTACTACGCTTTTATCAGGAAAGAAATTATTAATTCTTTTGAGATCTGATATCACCCTACATACGATATTTCAGTGTTTATTATCATTACACATAATACATGATAAATAGAAGAGTAAATATATCAAAATTATAGGAGGATATACATATTACAAGGCAGTATCATGAAAATATATATATTATTTAATTTAATCAGTCAGTCAGTGAGGCATTAAGCCATTTTAAGAGACACCTTGCTTCCCGTGTATCCACCTAATTTTGGAAACCGATGCTCAAGTGGGCTTGGGAAGTCATTTGTTCTGTAGTGCCGAGATGAGGGCGGTTACGTTATTTTGTAGACTATTTTTAGTTTTTTTTCAGAGAAAATAATCTCCATAAGATTTACGATTTTTTTTATGGAAGGTTTTCGCAAAAAGATTTATAGAGTGAATGTTTTTAGTATCTAATATATGTATTTTGTCGTTGGCCATTGTCGTTGTGACACCAGCCTTTAGAATTAAATGTTTTCTGTCACTGTGGTTGAGTGTATAAAGATAGTACTTGTTTTGTTTTGTTATCTTTTCGATTTTGTTACCCTCGATTGGATCTCGACGTCGCCCCGATAGTAAACAAGTTTTCTGTTTACAATTTACTAGCCAATTTGACCTATAGTTGACTGAAGGACGCGATTGCATTGTGCATAAACAGCGAGGAGAGAAAGTCTCTCTCACTCTCTCTCTCTCTCTCAGTACTCGTGCATGTATGTGTGTTTGTGTGTGTGGTTAGGTCAGAAAGGATTCACTCTCTCCTATCTCTCCCAGTATAAATTCTGTTCTCTCTCTCTCTCTCTCTCTCTCTCTCTCTCTCTCTCTCTCTCTCTCTCTCTCTCTCTCTCTCTCTCTTTTTCAGCGGCAACCACAGAGTAATCGAGTGTTTTCTATACTGACTTGAGCGCAATTTTAAACTCCCACACACACACACACACACACACACACACACACACACACACACACACACACACACACACACACAGAATAGCGTATTATGTAAAATACTTTAATTTTTTATATGGATCCTTTCTGTCACAGGTATGTAGTACAAGACAGTGAATACTTCAGATACAATAAGCACTATCCGTGGATTATAGACATGCTACACAGTTAGTGTGCTATTTTTATTTAGTGTTTGTACGGTATCATGGAAAGAAACTAGGTTTATCATTACATTTTTCCTTAAAGTCATCTGTTGACTGTTTATTCTAAATTTAGCGAGATGTTTAATGGTTTTAGCACCTATTTTATTTTTTATTTTTCTTTTCTCTGTTGAAATCTACTTTTTATTTAGCTCGCTTTTCATTCATTACTTGCGTCTCTTTTACTATTTGTTTTTTAATTCATGCGCCTTTAGGTTTTGCCTCTGCTTAAGATTAAGTGTTGTGATTTAACGGTTTTTACACCATGTAACTTGAACCCCATGAATGAAAGTGAAGGAATGTCCCCCTTGTGTTTTCAGAACGGGTTGAGTATTTTGCATATTTGTAGAGGGATTTGGGTGAAATTCATAACAATGTCTAGGGGATCTGTACGCTATTTTAAGCATGTTTTGTATCTATTCAGATTACTCTACCCCTCTTATTTTCAGAGACACACAAGCATTTGTTGTATGTATTAAATGCATCACGATTTATACTGGAATGACTCGATGTTGCCCGTTCTGGTATATTTATATTTTTGAACACCGTAATCAATCAATTTTAGAAAAGATTTAGGCAATGCCATCCGAGCCTCGATGTTGCCTGTTCTAGTATATTCATATTTTTGAACACCGTAATCAGTCAATTTTAGAAAAGATTTAGGCAATGCCATCCGAGTTTGGAGAACTCTCCGTAAATTTACTTCGTAAATTTACTTCGTAAATTTACTTCCCATGTGAATTTTAGACTTCGTCCTAAAAAGGGAATATATTGATACGACCCCCCCCTTTTTTTTGGGTTACGAATCGATTGGATACAACGGCTAGGACACTTTTTCATCTCTCAGAATCAGTTGCATACAACAGCTGTGACTTACGCTCCGAGAGAGAGAGAGAGAGAGAGAGAGAGAGAGAGAGAGAGAGAGAGAGAGAGAGAGAGAAATTAAAGTATAGACTGACCAGTCCACCAGTGAAAAACCCACTTTTAGATTGGATGCTCTGTATGTAAGTCGCTAATTGCAGTAATAACTAGCCATCCATCCGTAAAGTTTATAGTTGCCGCTGGCTGGATCTAAACCAACAACCAGATTTTTGCCGTCACTGTTGTTTGATCCGAGCTCTAAACATCCACACCAAGTCGCTATTCATGGGTCACCATTGTGCAAGGGGCCCTGATGCCATAAGGTGTACTTTAAAACGAACCAGCCAACTTTTGCTACAGTACTAATTGAAAAGACCAAAAATAGTTGGAATAGTTAACTATCATCCTATTCTAATAATAAATGCAGTTGATCACACTTTTGGTCTTTACGTAGGCTGTCAGCATGGACGAAGGATAGAATGAAATCCTGTAGAAGGATTAGAAAAAAAATTAGTAAAAAAAGAAATAGTAACGAGACAGCATTTATCTTCGATGTGAAGTGTTTTCGAGAATGATTGTGCCCCCTGAACGAACATGCATACGCCCTCAGACGCAGTTATGTATAATATATATATATATATATATATATATATATATATATATATATATATATATATATATATATATATATATAAAATATATATATATATATATATATAAAATCATACGCGTGTGTGTATGTATAAAATAAGATTATACGGTTCAAAAAAACTACGTTATTTAACCCAGAAGTAGTGCAAGCCAAACCGTGTTTTTTTGGGGGGTCCTTTAGATTTTATTCTTCTCAATTCATAGAACGATTTTAGATTAACATGCGGACATACATACGTACACACACGTATATTTATATACTTATATATATGTATATATACATATGTATGTATGTATATGTATTTATAATATACGTGTATACACATACATAATATATATATATATATATATATATATATATATATATATATATATATATATATATATATATATATAACCCGTAACAACTGTATGATACATGAAACATACGCTACCGTCTAAGCGATGTATGTTTTAAAAGAAGAAGAAGAAGATATGTTTGCATATGCATATATACTGTACAAATACACGTATGTACATATGTATGTATATCTTGGTGTTACTTATGAAACTGTTTCGGTATCGGCTACTTACATAAGTTCCTGAACGTAGAACCAAAGGAAACATGTATATAAACATAAATTAATTAATGCTAAATACGCAAACTTTTGCTGGTAGCTAATCAAATGATCTTTTCAGACATGTCATTAATGTGCAGATAACCATAGTTGGGTGAAGTTAATGAAATTTCATTTCCTGCCATTTTAAAGGCATTCGTGTTGTTTGCAGACTCTTACAGTAGCTGTATGTGTATAATCTATATGCTGTAACCTTATGCAATGCCTGAATCATTCAGTATCAAAATAACCCACTTACGAATTTACCTTCGCTAACCTAGAATGTAATTGGATAGGCTACCACAGTAAAAATTCTTTCCACGTACCTGTTAAACTCATCACTAGAGTTACTATGCACGGGGAACTTATGTGTAAAAGCCTTTCAAATTACTCACTTCGTTATGTAAAGAGTAATTAATAACAAATATTGTATGAATCCTACGACCCCATAAGAGAATTACATTTTTCAGAGTTTAAGAAGTAACTATAAATTGTGGGTGGGGTGGCTTACGTGCGGTAATTTTCCCTGGCAAATAATGATTTATATTCAGATTTTGTCAATGAAGGTGACGGACCCGACATAATCGCACTGTAGCACGCCAATGCGGATGTGAATGATGAAAGGGCTTCTTAACAAGTGAGAGTATTTCATAATCGCTCAAGTCCGGTGAAAAATGACATACAGTACGTAGGAAAACCATGAGTTTTAACCAGTTTATTTTGTTTGTGGGTGACTGTGGGTTGGAAGGTCAGTAATTAATTTCAGTTAGTAATTAATTTCCCCGTGGAAAGACAAACTACATCTGCCATTCCCAATTACCTGAGAGCAATCAGACAGCCTAATTAATTTCAGGTTGCCCTCGTGAGTGGGTCATTGGATTGCTTAATTACTTTCGGCACAGTACGAAGTAAGAAAATTGGCCGGGCCAAACATTATACTTCTGATTGCCTTAATAGTGCCTCTTCTCCTTTTCCACATTCTAAGATGTTTTTTGTGAAATGCTCTAGAATCAAGTGTTAAAACCCTTACCTTTTTATGAAATCACTTATTACCAGAGGGCAAAATTAAATTTGTATTTTTCACCAAATCAGAGTTTAAAGCTTTGGAACATTTCGGTGCAGTAGGATCCCAGCATATGTAAGCTTGGCAAGCGTAAGAGAAGTATTAATATATTTTGAGCCTGACCATGAAATACTTTTCTGTACAACTTTTTTGTAATTGTTCTCAATAAAATAAAGTGACTGCTGCTGTTTAGCAATCCTAAGCCTTCTAAAAAGCAGGTCATCAGATACAAGGTATCCTACTACTCACAGTCTAGCACTTAGGGGAGAATATGGTTTACAGCTCTAGTAGTGTTGTTAGCCTGATTATAGAGACTGCCTTTTGGAATATCCAGAGATCCCATACTAGTTTTGTTTTTGCCTCAAATTATCACCTGGTTACATCTTTCTTTTCTTAACAGTAACATGGACCTTATTTACATAGCTATTTGTAATTAATAACCACTAGCTGACCAACCTAGCGCTGCCCGAGAAAACTCTGAAGGACTCGGAAAAATTTTCCTGCACCACCTTCTGCTGAC
The DNA here is from genome assembly GCF_040412425.1 of Macrobrachium rosenbergii. NCBI lineage: Eukaryota > Metazoa > Arthropoda > Malacostraca > Decapoda > Palaemonidae > Macrobrachium > Macrobrachium rosenbergii. The sequence goes on from NC_089758.1 coordinate 3,673,008, forward strand.
CCTCCCTTTTATCCATGAATTGCTGACAGTCCCATTTATCCAGGAATTAGTACAGTTGTACAGACTGTCCCTTTTATCCAAATACTAGCTATTCAACCCGGCGCTGCCCGGGAAAATTCCGATTGGCAACCGATAAACTCTCTCTCTCTCTCTCTCTCTCTCTCTCTCTCTCTCTCTCTCTCTCTCTCTCTCTCTCCACCGTTCGTTGTGTGGCAAGCATTTCAGAACTCGATAACAGTTCATATACTTTCTGTTCCATTATATGTGTCATCCTTTTGTGTGGTGCTTCATCTTTATCTCCTTGCCTGTTTCGCTTTCTCTTTCAAGAGCCAAATTTACTTTAGTGCCACGCGTGTACTTGTCTAAGCCCTTCAAGTCCCATTATAACATCTCTTTCCTTATAAGAGAAGATTTTCTTTCTCCATTTCTTATAAGATTCTTAATATTACAGTATATATATATATATATATATATATATATATATATATATATATATATATATATTATATATTTATGTATATATTATATAATTATCTATATATATATATATATATATTATGTATATATATATATTATATAAATATACATACATACATACATATATATATATATATATATATATATATATATATATATATATATATATATATATATATATATATATATATATTTTATATATGTATATATATATGTATAATCAAGAAAATCTATGCCCTTGTGTTACAATTTTGTCCTTTATACAATCGTGACTTTTTCGTACTTCCAAATGTTAAGACATAAATATCGGTTAATATCACGTTTAGTTGAGGTTGGGAATAAATTAAACGCAAAGAAAATTATTCGAGGACCAAATCTACGATAAATTCAAAAGGCAAAAATTCGATTCCTTTCCAGGGCAGAGCACTTAACGTGTTTAATTCAGTTTTGGTGTAAATTATTCCCAAGGTAGAGTGAATCCGTTATTATGGGTTTTTATTGTTTATATATATATATATACATATATGAAGTTATGTATACACACACACACACACACACACACACACACACACATATATATATATATATATATATATATATATATATATATATATATATATATATATGAATAATTCGACGGCAGTGTCAAGTTCACAGCCCTACTGGACATCAGATGAAAATAAGTAAGGTTGCTGGGCTAGCAGCCTCATCCATAAAGATTATTTAACAATATTCGCTGTCGGAACAGAATCTGACAGGCGATACGTATTGTTTACTGTATAGTAACCTATGTTTAATAAAATGACGAACTCGTCTTTGGCAGGCTGCTGCTTGGAAAGAATTTTTTTCAAGTTTTTTAAACGTGAAGGAATGCCTTTTATCCTTTCTCCTTAAACGTGTGAAGCCCTCTTTTATTTTTCCGCTTCAAGTTAATGACCTTAGCCAATGTAACGTTTTATAGCGCTCTGCTGGTCTCTCGTTCTCTTTCTTTTATGTTATTCTGGCCTCTAGTGTCAGAATTAGTTTGTAAACGTCTTGACTTTCAAAGAACCATGACCTGCAGTGTGGTCAATGTGTTTCCTTGCATATATATATATATATATATATATATATATATATATATATAAATATAAATATAAATATAAATATAAATATAAATATATATATACATACTGTACATATGTATTCTATATATATATGTGTGTGTTTGTGTAACTGTATATATGCATATATATATATATATATATATATATATATATATATATATATATATATATATATATATATATATATATATATATGATCAAAATATTTTCTGTTAAAACAGAATTCCTTCTGATATAAGGAGACTGTAAAAATGCTAAAATGTAGAAATTTAATATATTTTCAGAGATTAACTGTCTCTCCCTTCAGGTAGGTAATGAATGAGTATAGTTTCAGAAAAGCGGTATTTATACCAAGAGATCCAGAGGCCAGCCGTTACGTCACTCCAGTTGACAATTACTCTGTAATCTTCTTAATTGCTGGTTGGTTCGTTGTATTTCTTTGTTTAATCAAAGCTGATTCATAAATTGGCTTTTGAACTGACAATTGCTGCTATAAATAATACATAACAAATTCCAGTTTATTCTGTGATTATGGTTATTTATGTGGTTAAAAATAGTTGAGCTCTGTTGCCCATACCTAACTGAACGTTTATGTTGTATTAATCTCTGTGGCTGTGATTTACCTGTTAAACCGATATAAGATTGGTAACAGTTGAGGCAAGGGATTTCGTATATTCCTGTGTCTTTGGGGACTGGCCAGTCCCCAAAGACACAGGAGTTTACGAAATTCCTTACCTTGATATCGAGAAGACTGAAATTATCACCCCATTCAACTACAGCTGTTGCAGTCTCCATAACTCAGGGGCAACATTCCAAAGATTGATGGACGAGCTGTTCAGGGACCTTCCATTCTGTGTGGTATATGTCAGCAACATACTGATCTTCAGCCCAAATTTAAAACAACGCCTCAAAAATGTGAAAATAGTGCTACATAGACTGAAAGAAAACAGACTGATAGTGAGGGAAGACAAGTGGAATAGGCAAGGAAAACGGTGGAGTTTCTGGGCCACCAAGTGAGTCCAGAGGGCATTAAACCTCTGCCAGGGAAAGTGAAGGCAATAACAGACTTCCCAAACCAACAACAGTGAAATCAGTGAAAAAATTGTCAGGTTTAATAAATTCTTACCATCGATTCATATCAAACATTGCAAAACTAATGAGCCCCATATATGAACGCCTTAAAGAAAACAAAAAGAAATTAAATTGGGGAGAAAGTCAAGACAAAGCATTTATTTTTGCGAAAGAAGCAATAACCTCTGCAACAACACTAATATTTCCTTTACCACATAGGTCCCTCACTCTGAAAACCAACACAAGCAGTACTGTGATGGTCACTGTACTTGAGCAGGACACTGATGATGGTCATCGCCTGTTGGCCTTCTACAGCAAAAAAGCTAACTGTAGCAGAGCAGAAGTATTCAACATTCGACAGGGAGCTCCTCGCAGTCTACAAAGCGGTCTGCCACTTCTGCCACATGCTCGAGGGACGACAGTTCGTGGCGCAGACAGACCATCAACCTCTGGTGCACACTTTCACAAAGTCAGCAGACGTATGGTCAGTGCGCAACAACAGCGGCTCCTGTCAGTGGTAGCTGAGCACTCCTGCAACGTAAAGTACCTGAAGGGTTCAGCAAACACTGTTGCAGAAGCCGTATCAAGAAACTGTGCGAACGCCATCCAACTAGGGATACCCTATCCAGGGATAGCGCAGATGCAGAAAGACGATGAGGGCCTGCAGCGACTGTGGTGGATCAACCCCATCCTCACATGGAGTGACCTGTCAATCAACAGCAGGACGATGACCATCACCTGCAAGATGAGTACTGGATGCCCTCGCCCATACTTGCCAGAGGGACTAAAGCCCTGTCCACACTAGCAGGCACTGCCCGACGGGCAAACACTGTTCCCATAACCCGTTCCACTATACTGACCGACCGAGTATGGAGCCAGAGGGATGTGATTGTATGGTAACACTGCTTCAGAAGCGAGAGAAAATACAAACAGCCGGAAGTGCCCGACGGGCATGCCTGCTAGTGTGGACAGGCCATAAGAAGGAGAGCCTTCGCTCTCTCCCACAACCTATCCCATCGAACAACTTTGAAATACTTTAGGGTCTGGACAGAAGGCTACAGCCTTCCAGTTTCCCTTTTTCACAGTAAAGTTCAATTTTGGTAACCTTTTACAACCCGGTGAACTGGTAGGAGGTGCAGTCAGCCTTCCGGCTGTGTGGCCTACCAGTTCACCGGGTTGTAAATGGTTACCAAAATTGAACATTTGCTGAGGAACAGGGAAATTGGAAGGCTGTAGCCTACTGTCCAAACCCTAAAGTATTTCAAAGTTGTTTGAAAGTATTCCAATCTAATGTTGTATTCCTCTTCTTACCGGTAAACAAAACATAAATAGATTTATTTTTCCTTCTTTCTTGATGAAGAAAAAGATAATTACATATGATGTTTTTATATATACGTACTTTCATTATGTATATGTGTGTAATTATATATATATATATATATATATATATATATATATATATATATATATATATATATATATATATATATATATATATATATATATATATATATATATATATATATATATATATATATATATATATATATATATATATATATATATATATATATATATATTATGTGGATGTACCGGTTATCTTTTCTTGAAAGTTATATTCGTTGCTTTCTAGAAATAGATTAGATGGAAAGTCGGACCAACGCAACGTAATCCAACAGCACACCGGTTTTGCACTGGATCTTATCATTCTTACTGCATGCCTATTGATTGCTTGGGATTCTCTCTCTCTCTCTCTCTCTCTCTCTCTCTCTCTCTCTCTCTCTCTCTCTCTCTCTCTCTCTCTCTCTCTTTACAAGCCTTACGAGATTTTAGGACTGTATGAATTTGATGAAATAATGATAAAGCCTACTTGATCATGTGAGACGTATTTAGATAGTAGATTTTACATTAATAAAGCCGTTGCACGTAGCCCGTTTCGAAAGTTTATTTTAAATAATATAGAGCAAAATTAGTCTCTTGCTATCGGCCAACTCAAGGTCTTATGTCAGTCTTACGTGAACATTCTTGCTCTAAATATGTTAACAAAAGACCGAGTTTGTTATAAATGTCTCTGGGCTGAACTAAAAACCTAGCTTCATCATCATGGTATTTTTTAACACCTAAATATTTAATTTTTTTTTTTTTTTTTTACATTTCATGCCCTGGATCATTGGCCTTTCTTATCGTTACAGCCGTAGACAAATCTAAATGTTGTAGGTAACTGACTAATGAAAATAGTTATTAACTCAATAAAATATTACAAGGATATTGCTGACGGACAATCAGGTGAGATAGAGGAATAAATACAAGGTATTTCCAGCTTGTGTGTGTGTGTGTTTGTTTGTTTGTTTGTTTGTTTGTTTGTTTGTTTGAGAGAGAGAGAGAGAGAGAGAGAGAGAGAGAGAGAGAGAGAGAGAGAGAGAGTCTATAATTGTATTTTAGACATTGCAAAGGTTAATTCTGGGCATGCAAAGGAAAAATCAGATGTAAAGGCGAGCAAGTTGGATTCGTCAGCTGCATTGCTTCCGCTAGAGATATTGTTTGTGTGGGAACATTTTTCTTTTATTTCCATAATAGGCCTCCACCATACAGATTCATGTATGTACTAAAAAGAAGATTTTTTGGAAAGGTCCAAGGGAAATATGTAAGTGCAATGGAAAACTTGAGCTTAAAACTCGTCTCAGTGTCGTTTCTGCTTGAAAGACCTTTTCAACAACTCATCACTATTACATTTTTTTACGCACTTAAAAGTAAATTTGTTTTTCCATCAAATCCTTTGATCATCATTGAATAGGAACTATTTGTTATTTGAATAGTGAAAGCTTTCCTAGCTTTATTGTTCATACATTAGTATATCAGATGTCGAATGAGGAATTATTAAGTTTTATTTGAGCATTATTTATGTATTTTTTGTCACATTGTTATTATTATTATTATTATTATTATTATTATTATTATTATTATTATTATTATTATTATTATTATTATTTTTATTTTTATTATTATTATTATTATTATTATTATTACTATTATTATTATTATTATTACAGACGAACGTACTCTTCTGTACTTCATTTATTTTGGTAATGTTTATCCTTATTGATATTGGTTTGGTGCTAATTTTTTCTGATGACCGCATAAAACATTACTCATGTTTTTTATCTCAACATTTTTTCCGGCTTCCTTTCTCTCGAACGCCATTTTCCTGCTTTTGTCTTCCGTTCCTCTACTCTTTTGTAGTAAAGTGACAGCATTCATGAATAATTCATGGTCGGGAAGATGGAAACAGGGATTAAACAGCAATTTCTGAAAATGGAGGAAAGATAAATAAGATTGGGAAGGTCTTGAGTCCTTGTGATGAATGTACGGTCAAAGTGGAGCTCTTATATAGCACACCGAACTCTCTCTCTCTCTCTCTCTCTCTCTCTCTCTCTCTCTCTCTCTCTCTGGGCATGTTCAGAACGGTACAGCATCAGCTAATATCTTCTCTACCTATGGTGGTGAGTCGGTCGTTGGTTTTAGCTGGATGGTAATAGATGATAGCCACACTAGTAATCACTCCCGAATTATAATCAACTTTCTCGAAGTCCATTTGTCTAAAGGGTACCAAAGTGAAGTTAACAAAAAGCTGACTGGGTTTTATATTCAGAAAAGAACTCAATAGATGTTACTGCTATTGAGTTCCCTGATATAGACGTTGCTATAGAACTGCTTAACAACCGCCTTTTTATACAGTCTCCAATTTATTCCTAGAACTACGGAAATGTTTGTTTAGCGACCTGTGCCTTGATGGAACTCTTGAATGCTGCTTGACCAACAGAACCGTGAGGCTCAAAAGAAATTTTGCAAAGGATGATATGAATATTGCATAAGAGGATGGCGAAGACATTAAACTGCTTTAAAAACTGTTCTCAGTTTTAAAAGTGGAATCCGTAATGAAAGAAAAAAACTTTGGGGATGGAACATTTTGTTGTAATCACTGGAGACATGATTTTAGCTAAAACCGAAATGGCATCTTCTATTCTAGCTAGACTGTTTGGCAGGATGTGAAATGAGGAAACAAAGCATGAGGATTGGGAATTGGAAGCCATAGTTACGTTATGAAAGAAAGGTGATGAGTGAATGTGGTAACTGTATAGTTACTGCACTTAGTCGGTTGTAATGAAATATTCAGCATGCTGGAGAAAGAAAGGCATGAATGAAATACCCAAGGGTGACTATCAAAGCTGTGGGTTTTGGGCCAGAAGTGAAAATCACCGTGACCTAGTCAGGTATATACAAATAGTAGTTAATTTGGGTTAATTCATATCTTTATAGCTGACGACTTTATACTATCTACTTTGAACTGGAGAAACGTTCCAGTGTCAAACTGACCCAAACTTGTGCTGGTAACACACATTTTGTCTCTCTTGTTGCTTTCGTTGCTCGCATCAACTTGGAAGCTTAGCTTTTGTGCATCCTTCTAGTTTTTGATACATAGAAGTAGGATTGTGATAATTAATTTGCCCTTGAGCGAGTCTAGCAATTATTTAAAGTGATTAGTTCAAATATTATACAGTATCTCATATGGTACAGCATCGTAGGAAAAAATAATGTAATAAATTGCACTGCTTTATGCAATAGATTTTTCTTTATTTTTGTATTCTGGAAATCTATAGCTATGGAATGAAATCGGCGTGTTCTGTATATAATTATGCAGACAGAGGAAATGACATCCAATTTTTTGGGATTTAATTGAACCAAGGAATTTGCCGAATTCAGCTATCCAAGTACTCAAAATACTGTATTAGCCACTTTCTTTCCAATATGATGGAGCAGATGTGTGAACAGGTGTACTGAAACACTGCTTTTAATTAAAGAATCGCCTGTGTAAATTTGAACATCGGGTTGAAAAATTTACTATTTCCATCATTGAAGAGATAAGATAAAGGCAGACCTTTCACGATTTCAGATTAAACAAGTTAGCTGACTTTGACTAAATCCTAATGGTTTTCTTTTCTTAATTTTCTGATGATTTTCTTGTTCAAACTCACAAGTACTTATCTTCTTTTGTGCTTCAGTATTTCATTTTGCACCACCCCTGTTTCTCTGTATTCGCTATTTATCATATCCTCTTCGACCTCCTGTGGACATTTTATGGCTCAATTTCCTCGTTATTTACACATATTCGCTTACCACCTTCACTCAGTGCCTCCATTATTCTTTGCAGTCTCCCCCCCCCCCGCCACAGTAGACACGCACTGTTTATCCACCTTTGAATTTGGGTAAGAGAACGGTGAATGACGTTAGTCCCCCGCCGTTCTGGGAGGAAGATGCAGAGTAAGGAAACTATAGGAGAAATACCTGTGTTTGTATTCACTTGTCTGTTTTTCTTTTTTCTTGTTTGGATGGAAATTTGTAAGAGTTGGATTCAGGCTCGCAAATAAAAGTGAAAATTGGTAATATATAATTATGATGTGGTTTAGAGGAGAAGGAGGGCTGAGGGTTAAAACCTGAAGATTTTCCATATAATTAAAGTAGGACGCCGGGCACGCTGATGTTTATAGAGAATTAAAACAAAGCCAACGTGAATTTTCCATCGTCTGCGCTTAGCAGCGGAAGAGAATGATGTTAAATACAGCTATTTACTATTTTTACCCTTAAAAATCGTTATCTACCCATCATAAAACTATAAGGTAAAAGAAGGGGATTCTGTCGAAAGGGACGTGAAATTTTCTGCATTTTACGATGGTCGCTCGTGTGTAATAATTGTTTCATTAAGATATCAACTCAAGCTGATAATTGATTTGGTAATGAATGGTACCTGAATTTCCAGGCCAAGGCAAAAGTTTATGCGCATTACAAATATTTTTAGACCCTAAAGAGTTTCAACGGATTATTTTCATGAAGGAAACGTAAGTTATCAGAATATATCTCCTTCTTAGGCGTAAAGTAGACTTACATGAGTAGAATAGAAAATGTACAGGTTGGGAAAGTCTTCCTCTATCATAATCATATCATAATAATCCCTTGTGTGATTTTTGTCATGCGTCTCTCCATTGCCTTATTCTCTTTCAATCGAGGGGAACTCAATGCATGTAACAATGCTACCCTTCTCATTTGGGTCAGTTTTCTGTTACTTTTCGTGTGTCTGTTGTTATATTAGTTTTGAATTTGGTACATGATTGTTAGTCGGTTGTGGTTAGTTGCAGCCATGGTGGAAAAGACTTACTGAGAACCGGAATGTTGTTATATTATCGAGTCGCAGGATTTTCCGCTCCTTTCTTTTTCCTTGTTTATGATATAAGTATTATTGTGTTCTGTGCAAGTTCATGGGCTGTTGGCTTGTGCAAACATAAACACACCGCTAAAGAAAAGAATCTGATTCGTATAAACATCCTCAGGATAAGTTCAATGCTTTATTCCTTCACGGGCTAATTGGGGGAAAAAAAGAGGCGAAGTGAGGCAAGTAAGAATACAAATGTCATCTTATGACACAGGGACAGTGACAAACTTCCAAATCCATCGAACATTGCGAAATCGTGTGTATTATTGGTTTGGGTGCTGTTTAAAGAGGCAAATGAAGGTATCAGGCTGTCCATTGTTTTTCATGTAAATATGAAACTTGTCCCCCAGTCGGATGAATCCTGTGCAAAGGGAAGATTACATTATAAGAAGGGAACAAGCCAGTCCACTCAATCAGAACAATTGCTGGCTCACGTACTGTGCAGTGGGGGAGATGAAGTATAGTGAGATGAAGTATAATGTACTTCACTTGCCATTAAATAGTGGAGTATATTTTTAACACCAAAGTCATCGAATGCTGTACATGCGCCTCTATTTTTGGACGGTTCTAAATATGGCCACTGAGCAAAGATGTCAAAAAGTAGGGTGGATACTGTAGCGTTTGGAAACATATGTAATTATACTTTGTTGAAGGAATTAAGGTGGGCATATTTGGTAAGGAGTTACGTCAGGGATGCATACATTTTGTTTGCAAAGGATTTAGATTTCGTGACTATATAGAAAGGGAAGAGGTTATGTATGGTAATTTGGATCTAGACATGCGATTAAATTATCAAGACATTTTATATTCTTATCCGGTGAAATCAGTCACCTTAAAGTATCAAGTACGAAGAATTTATATGTTTGTCTTGCGATAAGAGTTGTCGCTGGGTAAGAACTGTTAAACGCACTTCATTGGTTTTGAAACTTACTTTATTGATGTGGTTTTGAAGGTTAATGGGTACATTGAACTTTTTATAATTTTTGAATCACTCTTTAAAAATTTATTGTGGAGGTCAAGTCACATCGCAGTTTTTTTTTGAAAAAGTTTCATTTCTTTTCTCGTAACGAAAAAAACTTGCTTGTTGCGTTCCACGGGAACTGCTTCTTCTTAAACCGATGGCGCTGGATTCTTAAGAGATTTATTGCCGCTAGCACTGGACTCCAAAAGGTCTGCCTAAAAAATAAGTAACGATTATTTTCGTTTTCTCTATATTTTTATACTTTTATGTAATGCTGGGAAACTTTTCGCCTGGATGAAAAGGAAATGGTAACATGAAAGAATGGTTGTATTCGTAGTTTCCTTCGTGTCAAGTTTATGTCAAGTTTGCGTCTGTAAATCATATCTTCAGGGTTTCGGTTTCTTGCATTTTGTAGCAACTTTAGAAATTTTCTGATCACCTGTATTTAGGTTTGTGGTTACGAGCGCCGAGTGTTGTTACAGACCAGTGTACTACTTGTTCATCACTCCTCTGGGAAGGTGAAAACGTGGCTGGATTCTGTTATAGTGGTTGTCTTTTCCAAGAAAATATGCAGTAAACTGTAAATGTTTAATTATTCCTAATTATTCCTATATGTAAATTTTATTATAAAGCAATCATACCTTTTTAGATTCAGTAACCTACAGGTCTTCGTAATGAATTTCTAGGTATTTAATTTTTTATTAGGTGTGCTTACTTGATTGATAACTTGCTTAATACTATTTTACGAGAGGCAGTTTTTTCGTCAGTTTCATATGGTATTAGTAGAAATTCTGGACTATTCCCGACACGATTTTGAGGTTATGTTACCGGATAAGAAAATTTTTCATTTCATCTCCTACTCGGATTTTTAAATAACCTATGTGAAAATCATATTCTAAAATACTGGTGTTTACTGCATAATCGTCGAGTCTTTATTATATATGTATGTATGTATGTATGTATGTATGTATGTATGTATGTATGTATGTATGTATGTATGTATGTATATGTATGCTTGTTATGTATTTATTTATTTATTTATTTATTTATTTATATATATATATATATATATATATATATATATATATATATATATATATATATATATATATATATATATATATATATACACATACATACATACACAAACAGTCACACAGTCTAGCATATAGAATTTTTAGGTAGGTGGACGTTCTTGGTGCAAAGCCATTATAAGATTAAAATAAATTATGAACCTATTTAAACCTAGTTTACTGATACGATTTTGTTTATGTTTGCCTTCGTTCCTTGAAAGAACACTTTGATAGTGAGAATCTACTTTTACTAAGTGCTGTTCACACCTCACCATGATGTGTGAGTTGGTGATAATGTGAAAATCATGTCATCAGTTTTCTTTAATCACTCCATATGAAATATATTATTAGAAATATATCACCATCCTTTGAACCCTTTTGTGTATCATTTGATCTGTTTTCTATTGTTACTGTTCCATTAGTATGGCGTCTTTCATGTGTTAGCTCTAGGTATTTTATTGAATGTTGCAACTTTTCCTAACGTTTTGCTTGGTACGTAAGAAACTGGTCCAACAACGAGACCTGCCTGTTAAGGGAAAGAAAAGAAAATAGCCTGGCGTTGGAAATTTTTATCAAGAGACTTGAAATGCCTGAAAGTAGAATTAACGTTGAAAGCTGTTTTGTAATGCCGAAGGCACGATAAGTGCAGCTGACAAGGAAATTGGGAATAAGTGCCAGTCGGAAAAAATACTTCACAGCGACAACAGTCACTGAGTTAAGCAAAGAAAATAAAGAATTTGGAAAGAGGAAGTCTTGCCTTCCCATATTCTGTCCAGCGGAGACATTTAAAAAGAATACACAGGCGGGGAAGGAAGGAAGAGAGAGAGAGAGAGAGAGAGAGAGAGAGAGAGAGAGAGAGAGAGAGAGAGAGAGAGAGACCGGGCATCACTTTGCTAACCCTTCCCGAGATTAAAATCAATAACCTTCTTTTTGTTTTCATCTAGAAGCCCAGGGAAAAAAAATGGAAGTAGGTTTATAGGGGTATTTTCCTTCACGTTAAATTTTGTTATTAAAAGTTTGTCTCTTTTGGATACTGGAATAATGGGAGGAGCTCAGTGTTAGTGTGGCGTGGATGCTAAGCTTTAACATTTTATTTATTTATTTTGTTTTTTGACTGCAAAACTTAAAGGGCTTGTACTTTGACTCGCAAAATGTTGGTTGTTCCTGAAGTTGTATCATTATTATTTTCTTAGGTTTATATATATTTTTCATTAGATCTTTTGCCAGGATGACGCATATTTAATAAATCTGTGGTAACTCTGTTAGCGTTTAGTTTTAAAGAAAATGGAAACAGAAAATGAAAAATATTTTAGGTTATCCCACATGCAAGTATTTCCAAGGTTTTTTGTAATTCTCTGTGTTTTGAAGCAAAACCCTATTACACTTGCTTGCGCATACTATATGATATATTGCTGCTCTAACGAATGATAATGTTTGAGGACTGGACAGAGTATCCTGTACCCAGACTCTTAATAACCTCTGATATACATCCTTAGTTTCCCACGGAAAGCCAAATGAAAGGCTAATTAAAAGAAACACAAGTATCCTGATATTTGCACGAATCAGATATACGTTTGATGTATGAATGAACAGAGTTAAACAGAAAACCCTTTATTCATTAAATTAGTACCACCTTCGGAAATCTTGTTAACGAAAGTTTTTGCAGCAGCGAGAAAGACCCAAATACCCGTTTCAGCATATGATAGTGCCCATAAGGGACATTTTAAGACCTGAGGTTACTGCCCTCGTGTCCTCATGAAATTGTGTACATTGCCCGACGGTGTTTTCCTGTCAAGATATCTTGTTGACTTGTCTCTCGCTGACAAGATCTTCTTTATAGATTTTCTTCGTGGATCGTTGACTTGTCTCCTGGTGACAAGATTTTTCCATCGCTGTCTCGACCAAATTTTTTCTTGATTACTTAAAATTGAGGATTTTTACGAAAATGTCACCAAACTCGGGCCTCCTGACTGCCAACCAGTGAGCAAGGTAAAGAAGTGAGTAGATTTTTGGAGAGATCCTGATCTGGAAACGGAAGTCACTTCAGGTGGGGGAGGGCGAGTTTGACAGGCGGATGGATGTATGAGGTGATATTGACCTATGTCCTTTTTATGGAATCCTTCAGCTTAACCTCACTCCAACCCAGAGTACGTTGGTTGGAATCCCTTCACTGTAGTTGGGGTAGCTTTGTTGTTCTTCCTTTGGTTTGAAGGCTTAGTATGACAAGCGTATCAAAAAGCGTTAGACAGTCTAGAAGTTAGGTGGTTATTGATAAGATGAAAGTACTTAGCATCTCACTGTTTCACTCTTTCCTTCGTGTAAAGTAGTTCAATTTATGTATATATAATATATATATATATATATATATATATATATATATATATATATATATATATATATATATATATATATATATATATATATGTGTGTGTGTGTGTGTGTGTGTGTGTGTGTGTGTATGTATGTAATTGTAATAGCCACAATGCCCTCTTAACTTCTCGAATTCATCGCGCTTTTTTGATATGCTTGTCACTACAAAGCCTAAATGGTCGCACGTGTCAAAACAACAATGATATTCTTTTTATTTATTATTATCACTATCACCATCATTTCCCATGTGTCCCGGTTCCTTACAGATCCAAACATATATAATTCTATAACCGCCCACGTGGTGTACGGTATTCTGTTTTCTTAGTTATTTTTTGTATGGTGGGGGAGCCCCGTGTGACCCACTCTTTGCTGCCAGTGAAAATTATTTTTTGTATATGGTGGGGGAACCCCGTGTGACCCACTCTTTGCTGCCTCACTGGATTTAGCCGGTAAGGTCGACAGGTAGTCCCGTAGCATCCAAGGTATATATACCTTGGTAGCATCCTCTCAGTCACGTGCTTGTGCATCACCGGCATCACCTGATCCATGTCGTGTGAGACACCACATTTCTGCTCGCACGCTGTATCAAAAGTGGATCAGATGTCGGCAATAAAAAGAAAATAAAAAAAATGGACGGGCTGCTCTATGAGCAGGAGTTCCTGTTGGCATAAAACGATCTCAATCTTAAACAACAACGACGATGTTTGTAACTTTCCGTTTTTATCAGGTATGATCTACCACTTGTATTAGTAGAATATTAATTCTTGGACTTAACACTTGAAAATCATTGTCAAGGAATTTGTTGCCGGATTTCGTTAGCTGTATATTACAGTCACTATGGTGACCTGGAAGTCATATAATTTCCGAACAGAATTATAATTTTATGCTTTAAATAGCCGAAAGTTTCTACGTCACTTCCACGCTCATGGCTTCAAATTGAAACTTTGAGCTGTGACTTAATGCAGATACCGAGCATTAACGTTCATTAGTGGCTAAACGCGCATGTCGTATCAGAAACTTCCTGGAGAGAGAGAGAGAGAGAGAGAGAGAGAGAGAGAGAGAGAGAGAGAGAGAGAGAGAGAGTTCCTACTATTGCTTCCGATATTACCGCTTTTTTTTAAAGAATCGAAAGTTATTCCATGCCCTTTATGGTTCATTCAGAATTGGTCCTGTTTCGTTTTTGTGTTGTAAATTACATGACCGCAGACCAAAACACTATTTGCAACAAATTTATCACATGCAGGCTTGCGTATTTATCTATGCAGTGTTCTTTGGGATTGAGGAGTTTTCACGCGTAGTATGCACATTCATTATGGATATTGCTGAGTTTTTGTTTGTAGCGTTATTTAGCCGTGTTAATATCAGCTCCTTAGACTGTGATATTTTCAGCCTTTTTTTTTTCCTCCCAAAAGTTCACTATATGATTTCTTGGGATTCTGAGTATTTTTCCATTTTTTTTATTCAAGAACAATTTTTAAGTTTACGGAATATATTTTGAAAAACACAGGAACCTTGGAGATGGATATTTTTTGGCACATTTCTTAGTGTTTACCTCCGCAAACAAGTGGTAGACCAGTGTTGGTACTGGGAAATTTCTGTAAATTTTTAGTTTTCTTTGATCTTAGTATGTTAATTTAAGATCTAGTATTCAGTCTAGTGTGATAATTGATCTCGTTGTCAGTGTTGTCTTTTAAATCTTTGGACGTGTGCATGAGAGAGAGAGAGAGAGAGAGAGAGAGAGAGAGAGAGAGAGACTTTATATCTTTCATAGTTCTAGAGTGCTTATATGCCTCCTGCCTTTACTGAACATCAGGTTGTTGATAAGATTGGCTACCTTGTAAATCATTCAAAGGATTGGCGAACTTGTAAAATATTTAAGGCATTGGAGGTTATTAGCATCATAGTTTGCGAAGGGTTTCGGACCGAATGTAACATATTCACATGTGCTGATAGACTCGATCTTCCAGCATAACAGAAGAAATTAGTATTATACTTTGTCTAAAGTATATTTTATCCACATTAGTAGTTGCACTTGTTTAATACGAGAGAAAATGAAGAACGTATGACTCGAATGAGACGACATTGTCACATTAAGACAGCCAACTTTATTCTAGTGTAGGCTAGCTGTATTTACCTAATATTTTACAACATATACTAACCTGTTAAACATTTAGGCCCCTCGGCTGAAAGGGCGGTGGTATAACCCATCGTAGTTCCTCGTTGGTCGAGTCGGTAGAGTTCTCGGCTAGCACTCTGCTAGACCCGGGTTCCAGTCTCCGGCCGGCCAGTGAAGAATTAGAGGAATTTATTTCTGGTGATAGAAATTCATTTCTCGGTATAATGCGGTTCGGATTCCACAATAAACTGTAGGTCCCGTTGCTAGGTAACCAGTGGGTTCCTAGCCACGTAAAATAAGTCTAATCCTTCGGGCCACCCTAGGAGAACTGTTAATCAGCTCAGTGGTCTGGTTAAACTAAGGTATACTTAACTTATAACCCATCGTAGTTGTCCCCATCAATCCCGTTATGTATGTGGAAGCGGAGGAATTAATTATTTCAGATAATGTACTCCCAGTGTGGAAGTTGACTATCTCTGCTGAAGGCCCTATTCGTTCCTTTGTGAGAATATATATTTTTTTTCTCATAACATCTACGTTTCCAAATTAATTGGAAGAGTTGGTAATGTATGTAAGCGTGGTTGGCATGAACTTACTAAGAATGTAGTAAACTAAATACTTGAGGTTTTTACGAGTGTATTTTCGGCGTTGACGACTACTGTTGTAGAAGCGCTGGTTTGTGGTACAAAATCAGTTAGTCTGAAATGTAGTTTTTTTTATGTCTTATGATACATTTGGTTTAATCATATTAGTTCTGCCCTTTCGTTCCTCTTTTATCTTCATAAGTCTCCATTTAGTTCTTTTTGCTTTAAACAGTATTTTACTCATGTCGGAAATGTGTCTTATTTTATTTATTTACGAAAATATGGTGATTAGAAACTAAGGAAAAGTAACAGGAAATGAAAATACCAGTTGCTTATTCATGATTTATACTTTACATGTGGCGCCTCATAAGTCTCCATTTAGTTCTGTTGGCGTTATGCTGTAATTTACCGATGTCGGAAATGTGTCTTATTTTATTTACAAAATAAGGTGATTAGAAACTCAGGGAAAGTAACAGGAAATGGGAGCACTAGTTGTTTACACTATATATTTAATCTGCATGTGACAAATAATAACTGCGTAATTAAGCTTTAAAGATACTGTAAGGCGAAAGGCTGAGTGTATAACTCACAGGTAATGCCTCTCCTTTCGTGATGGATTATTAAGTTTCCCTTTATGCAATTAATATATAATAACTTGAGTGCGGCCACTTTGTATCCTGATTTAATAGGATAAAAGCATAAGCAAACCAGGTATAGCTTCTGTTCCTGCCTAGTTCCCTTTATTGTAGTTTCGTGTCAGCATTTATCAGTTTACTTTATTCTTCATTTTCTTTGCGAATAAACTGATGGGTTTTTGCTCTGAGTGTAAGTACTTTCACCGATTATGAAATGAGTCTTTGTTTTGAATGTTTTATAATTGTACAGTAATATTTACACCTAATGCTGTACTTTACAATTCTTCTTTCTTTCACGCCCCGAAGTAAAAAAAAAAAAAAAAAAAGAAAAGAAGGGAGAGGTAAAGAAAGTGGCACTTATCTGAGAAGTTAAAGGTCTGCTTTTCTAAGAACTAAAGTAGATTTCAAACGGAGAAAACAAGGGCTATGAGAGATTTCCAAAGTTTAAGTGTGGAGGGAAAGAAAAGTCACAGTGTTCAAAAGAGTATTGCTGATCTCTACAGAAGGAACACCTCTTGAAAGGGGAATTAGCTTAGCAAAGAGCATCATAGATCTGGAGCCACAATGATCCCAGGATTAGAAATGCCAGCCGATCCTTGTCTTCACTGAAGTGAACTGGCCCTAAGCGCTTAAGGGAGTAGTCTAGACACAATTGCTTACATATTCAGTACTACCATTTGGAATTTCCTTGTGTGCTGACTTGAATGTGAATATTGAAGTAGTTGTTTAAGCATACTATAGAATCATTTCAGAATAAATGTGTAAAGCGAGCCTTTGCATTTTACATTTTGAAAGCAATGAAAAAGTTAGTGTTTTGTCTCAAGACATTTTTCTTGGTATAGAATCACGGATTTGTATGAATTCAGTTTAGTGAAAAAATTAGCCTTTTGCATCCGTGCAGTATTCCACTGGATAAACGATTGCTCTGGTGATTTTAATCTGTTTTCAAAATATCAGGAAATTGTTTCCTGTAAATTTTTTTATGTTAAAAAAATGGTTTCTGCTTAAATTTTTTCATGATATATTTGTTAGTTAACGTGTAATTTTCAAAACTTTCTGTATAAACGCCACTTCGAAAAGTCACAGAAAATATGAACCCACCCCACGTGCAATGAGTATAAGTAGGAGAATGATTATTTCCTTATATCTTCTCTTTAGACTAGAATGATCTAAGTAGTGTTTTTCTTTAACAATGATACATATTCTAACGAACGCTGGAAGATATGTCTATTCATATTCCCTAAGATCTATTTTTCGTCAGGGATCTTCATTTGTGAGTGCCATTTACATTTCCCCAGGGCTTCTCAGTGGGGAGTCTAATCTCGACTACTGCCCAATGTGGGGTAGCTTGTTGTATTCCAAGGGCATATTCCCTCAGGGCTTCTCAGTGGGCAGTCTGGATCAGTGATGTCGTCATCGGGAGTTGTAGTTTTTTGGGTGAGGGGTTTTCTGATGTATGTTGCTAGTAGGAACACCTTGGCCTTGACATTTAAGAGGAATTTATTTTCTGATGAGTGTAGCATCTCACAGACGATCTTCAGCAGCTGTCGATGGCGGCCTGTCCATGCAGAAGGCATTTAGGAATGCTTACACAGTCTACAGTTGCTGTACTGTGCTCGATGGGGGCACCAGCACTTCATTGTTGTGACCACGATGCGACTCTCCAAAAGGTTTTCAGGTCACGTTCAAGAAAGAGCCATCAGGAGGCACTATAAAACAAGTAAAAAATGAGCCGAAGAAACCTAGGTGCAGTCGATTTTCCTGTACAGCCGCTACAGCGTATAATCAAGGCCACCGAAAATCATCACTATTCACTTCAACGTTCAGTTCCTCATTGGACGGATGGGTACCGTTCTCAGCTAGCACTCTGCTGGCCCGGCGTTCGATTCTCCGACGGGCCAATGAAAAATTAGAGGAATTTATTTCTGGTGATAGAAATTCATTTCTCGCTATAATGTGGTTCGGATTCCACAATAAGCTGTAGGTCCCGTTGCTAAGGTAACCAATTGGTTGTTAGCCACGTAAAATAAATCTAATCCTTCGGGCCATCCCTAGGAGAGCTGTTAATCAGCTCAGTGGTCTGGTTAAACTAAGGTATACTTAACTTTAACTTCATCGCCGCTGCGATCCCTAAGCTAAGGGGTCTTTGCCTTGATGCGTCTTCTTCAACGCATTCAGTATGCTTTTGAAATTTGTCTTAATGTTTTACGATCGCATGCCCTTGCAATTGTCTGCCTCAGTTATCGGCGTTGGGCCGAGCTTTTTACCAAAAAAAAAAAAAATTTTTTTAACACTTTTATAAAATGCACTAAAAAGTAAAAACATAATTTTTTTGAGACACACCAGGTTTTCTTAAAATTAACCGTGTCTACAAAAATGAAAGCGTGGGCGCCAAACATAGACTGACATGCTACAAGAAAAGAAATAAAAATTTTTTATTTCTTGTAGCATTTTCTTCCATGTTTGGCGTCCTCGCTTTCATTTTTGTAGATATGAATAATTGTAAGAAAATCCTGGTGTGTCTCAAAAAAATTATTTTTTCTAGTGTATTTTAATAAAAGCGTGTTTAAAAAATGTTTTTAAATGGTTTTCTATTTTATACTTTTTAGTTTTGACAGAAATTGTAACCGATTTATGATTATAGCTAACGAAATTGAACGTGATATCCTATTGAGCCAAAGAAGATTTGAAAAATCCTTAGAGTTATTAACTTATTCTACCGAGTCAAAGAAGGTATGAAGAATCCGAAGAGTTTCATACAAATCCTGAGATACTGGGAGAGGTCACTGTAGGGTCACTATAGGTTACTGATGACCTACTGATCATGAAAGGTTGTATTGTCACCAGGATTGAGTAACCATGCAAAATTTCAAGTCTATCAGACGAAGGGAACAGGTCGAAAATTGAGTTAGAAGTTTTGACCCAAACAGACAGACACAGAAGTCAATTTAAATAAAAGCATGTAAAATGTCCTTCTGCAAGGCAGCCGTTATCCTTTTAGTCACCTTGTGCGACACGCAGAACTACGGTAATAGTGTTCTTAGACTCTCTCTCTCTCTCTCTCTCTCTCTCTCTCTCTCTCTCTCTCTCTCTCTCTCTCTCTCTCTCCCCAGGGAGGGCCGGGGTGTATATAACATAACAGACTGCTTCGCAGTGAAGATATCTACGAGGTTTTGAGTGAAGTACTGAAATGGAGAGAGAATTTAGATGTCTTTTCTCATCATAAATTTGTGTTGTGTTGTGGCGGTGCAACATCAGAGGAAGACGCAACCTCCCGTGTTGCTGATTATTAAGGGGTGTTGTACTTAATTCATTACTGGGCCCTAGTTTATACCTCGTAATTAGGTGTCATGTAACGTTGCTTTATTCATCTTGCACCTCGCGTGAGATTGCCAATGTATGTTTATGAGTATCTGTCATCGAATCAAGATGAAATTAAATTGAGACTTTCGCACTACATAGTTACAAAGTTCTGTGATTTTTGCTTGTCATTAGATACTGATACTTCATGGCCCTCGCTGAATTTATCCGATTATCTAAACTGAATTTTTAGCTAATATATAATCCCGAGGCGTGGGAATATATATTCTTAAATAGAAACTATGAATTTTATATACGTGAATAAATTTATTTAGTAAATTATTTCCCCATAGTACAAGTGAATTATTTTATCACTTTATCTCCGTCGTTATTGACATTTGTCGCGACGCTAAGTTAGAAAATTAAGTGATTCACTATATAATGATCATATTTTTCTTGTCTTCAGTAGTACAATCGTAAATAAATGCCAGGGGATAATGTGTTTCTTCTTTCTTTTACAGGTAATTGTAACATTGGTGCAACTACTTCATACTATTCAAACAAAAATATAGTTTTCGTAATTCTGTCACAAAGGTAAGGCATGCTGAAGTGTATATTATTATTATTATTATTATTATTATTATTATTATTATTATTATTATTATTATTATTATTATTATTATTATTATTATTATTATGAGTGCCAATAAAGAGGAAGTAATTTATATTCTGTACAGCTGTTTAGAAGACAAAGGATATTATTTAAGTCAAAACAGAATATACGTGAGTTTTTATCATAATTTATTATAATTATTATTATTGTTAATTACCTCGATAAAATCAGCCATGAAAGCCTATATCGACAATTTCTATAAGTAAAGATTTGCTCTCTGTAGTAACCGGAGCCGAGAGCATTTATTCGTTCAAATGCGAATTTCCTCATTAATTCGTTTGTTTCTCCTTCGTTTCTACCTTCGGAATTCGCTATAGCAACTGCTTCGTGACGTCATGTGAATTTCGTTATAAAGCCAGTTTAAATGAGGTCTGGAATTAATTATTGGGCAGTTTGTTAATAACACTTCCACTGCTGCAATCAACTTCAACAATACCACCACCACACACACACCAACACTTTCAACATCATGCAACCACCTCCACGAAACTCTCTCTCTCTCTCTCTCTCTCTCTCTCTCTCTCTCTCTCTCTCTCTCAATCATACTTGCAGTCTCTTTTTATCATTTATAAATTCCCCTTATTTGCTACTGCAAATCAGTCTCTCTCTCTCTCTCTCTCTCTGTATATATATATATATATATATATATATATATATATATATATATATATATATATATATATATATATATATATATATATATATATATATATCATGTTTAAAGCAATGAATTCAAGACAGAAATTTTAACCACAGGAAAGAAGGCATTTTCAGTGATGGTACACATACTCTACAAGACAAAACAATTCAAAGGAAATGAAGGAAAATTTTGTGAGTCCTTCAGAGTTTTCCCGGGTAGCGCTGGGTTGGTCAGCTAGTAATTTGTATTTGTATAATTGTAATTTAATGTGCATTTATATGTCTTAACAGATTGTAACATTCGCAATTGAAATTTGTTACACCTGAATTCATTTCTGTTAGCGAGTAGTGAGGAAGCTAAAAGAATGAGTGAGAGGGTATTCTACCCACAATATTTTGATGACTAGGTAGTACGTAGAGACAATCGTCGCGAACCGGAGGTGTTGTTATTCAAGGAGGAAACCCATTTGCCAGTTTTCGGTATTATGTATTTTATATTGAAGTACAGCATTGTTGCGTTAAAACGTTAGGAATCTTGTATCCTGTTCAAGTATCGTGTTCGTGAATTTTACTTGTGCATGTCACGAGTTGTGTCTGGCAACTCATAGTTAGTGTATGTCCGTATGTTTTTGTGTTAATGCCAATATGGGTGTAGTTTTTTTGCTCTTAACTCTTCCATTGCTTGCTGGAGACAGAAGTCTCGTTCTTTTCTACTTTATAATAAGATGTAAAACGACACGAAGATGTTTGTACATAAAAAACTTTAATTTTAAATGCTAAATACCACAGAGATAAATGAAACGGTATATATATGTATATATGTATATATATATATATATATATATATATATATATATATATATATATATATATATATATATATATATATGAACATATATAGTATACACACACACACACACACACATATATATATATATATATATATATATATATATATATATATATGTATATGTGTGTGTGTGTGTGTGTGTGTGTGTGTGTGTGTTTGTGTGTGTGAGGGGGTTCCGTGGGTATGGGCATGCATTGATATTCAAACATCAAACCACGAATACTCATTGATATCCAATTCAGCGTACCTTGGGAATAAATTACCCCTAATGAGAATTATATTTGATAAGAGCACCTATCACGACCGAAATTTGAACTGCTTATATAACTCACTTTGAGTGCGAATTTTCCTAAGATTTGGATATTAATTCATTTTTCTCTTCGGTGGTTTATAGTTAAGAGTATAAAATTCCATGAAGGTATTCCTGACAAACTTTCACTCATGCGTACGCACATACATTACCTACATGCATACGTATGTGCATATACACAATGTTGATATATATATTTTGAGTATTTCTCTCTCTCTCTCTCTCTCTCTCTCTCTCTTCTCTCTCTCTCTCTCTCTCTCTCTCTCTCTCGTTGTCATCCCCTTTAAGATGTTTCGTCCACCATTAGGGTCACGTTTATAGATCTAAACACCATTTGGTAGCAGAGTGCAACCAAGTGAGTAAAAACGAGAGAGAGAGAGAGAGAGAGAGAGAGAGAGAGAGAGAGAGAGAGAGAGAGAGAGAGAGAGAGAGAATGAAAACCTTGTATCTTAACGCTATCCTTTCACCGTCTGGAGGGGAATCAGGGTATACAATGCTCGCTGAAAGTCTTCCGAAAATTTTTGGATGATGGTAGGTTTATTGAAAATCTGTCTCTTTTTTTTTTTTATTGGTATCGCTGTTTCGATCCTTTTATAACCCTGTGACTGGAGGAGCGCGATATTTTTATTAACTGTAGGCTGTCAGGTTCTTAGAGCACACGTTAAGTTTTCACGATCCATTTGTGTCAGAAGAAGTCGGGATATTTATATTTTATATGTTCTAACAAGATGCGGAGTAGAAAGCTGTTATTGTTTTTCATGCAATCCACATTTCAATCTCATCCTTGGTTCCTGAGGAAATGATGTAAACAAGGAGTTCAATTTCATGCTTGGTTCCTGAGGAAATGATGTAAACAAGGAGTTCAGTTTCATGCTTGGTTCCTTAGGAAATGATGTAAACAAGGAGTTCAATTTCATGCTTGGTTCCTGAGGAAATATTGTAAACAAGGAGTTCAGTTTCATGCCTAGTTCCTGAGGAAATGATGTAAACAAGTAGTTCAATTTCATGCTTGGTTCCTGAGGAAATGATGTAAACAAGGAGTTCAATTTCATGCTTGGTTCCTGAGGAAATGATGTAAACAAGGAGTTCAATTTTATGCTTGGTTCCTGAGGAAATGATGTAAACAGGGAGTTCAGTTTCAAATCCTGAGGAAATGATGTAAACAAGGAGTTCAATTTCATGCTTGGTTCCTGAGGAAATGATGTAAACAAGGAGTTCAGTTTCATGCTTGGTTCCTGAGGAAATGGTGTAAACAAGCAGTTCAGTTTCATGGTTGATTCTCGAGGAAATAATGTAAACAAGGAGTTCAATTTCATGCTTGGTTCCTGAGGAAATGATGTAAACAATGAGTTCAATTTCACGCTTGGTTCCTGAGGAAATGATGTAAACAAGGAGTTCAATTTCATGCTTGGTTCCTGAGGAAATGATGTAAACAATGAGTTCAATTTCACGCTTGGTTCCTGAGGAAATGATGTAAACAAGGAGTTCAGTTTCATGCTTGGTTCCTGAGGAAATGATGTAAACAAGGAGTTCAGTTTCATGCTTGGTTCCTGAGGAAATGATGTAAACAAGGAGTTCAGTTCATGCTTGGTTCTTGAGGAAATGATGTAAACAAGGAGTTCAGTTTCATGCTTGGTTCCTGAGGAAATGATGTAAACAAGGAGTTCAGTTTCATGTTTGGTTCCTGAGGAAATGATGTAAACAAGGAGTTCAATTTCATGGTTGATTCCTGATTAAATGATGTAAACAAGGAGTTCAGTTTCATGGTTGATTCCTGAGGAAATGATGTAAACAAGGAGTTCAGTTTCATGCTTGGTTCCTGAGGAAATGATGTAAACAAGGTGTAACGTTCAGCAGGTTCTTTAATATACTCAGGACGGGGCTTGACGGCAGATGCAACAAACAAAGGAGGGAAAACAACAAAAACAATAAAATGAGAAAATATTAATTTATTAACAATAAGTCAGGTCTGGCAAAAAGATAAAAACATAAGTACAATAAAGGCCAAAAAGGCAGCACTAAACAAAATCAAGTTAAATAAACGATTAACTTCATAAATAAAAAGTAGCTGGTACGTCCTCCATCGGGGCACCAAGACAGCCCTCAGCTGCAAACAGGGACAAAACCCACCAACCGGAATACCCTGATGGAGACGTCAGGACAGCCTCAATCAAAGATGAGCAGCTCATGGTCACACGACTACTCATGGTCACACTCCACCTCTACGTCGTGCTCCACTTCGTAGCCGTGCTCCAATTTGCTGCTCAAAAACTCGACCAACGTCGACTCCAAAAACTGCCTGCTGCTGCTGCCACAGCCGCTACCTTCGCTGCCCAACCAGACCCGACTGACGACAGTAAACCGGCAGCTCACCACGAAAGCATCAAAACAAAAAAACTGAAGGTAAGGAAAATCCAAAAAGGAACGTTCCTGCAAAACCATCACTTAACGTGACACCTCCCCACCTAAAAGAAAAAAAAAAAGATTATTTTTTTTACCTGATCCCCCAATGCCGTAAAACCCCGCCAGCCAAAACAGAGCCATCCTGAGTTCAGTTTCTTTAATATACTCAGGACGGGGCTGTCATGACTGACGGCAGATGCAACAAACAAAGGAGGGAAAACAACAAAAACAATAAAATGAGCTTAAAATATTAATTTATTAACAATATTTACAAGTGAGTCAGGTCTGGCAAAAAGATAAAAAACATAAGTACAATAAAGGCCAAAAGGCAGCACTAAACAAAATCAAGTTAAATAAACGATTAACTTCATAAATAAAAAGCTTAAAACAAAAAAGGCAAAAATAAACAACAGCAGGCAGAAAAAAATACCAAACATACGTCCTCCATCGGGGACCAAGACAGCCCTCAGCTGACAACAGGGACAAAACAAACCGGAATACCCCGTGGAGACGTCAGTTTCATCAAAGATGAGCAGCTCGTTGGTCACACGACTTCCACACTGACTTCGTAGAAAAAAACTGAACGTCGACTCCAAAACAAGCTGCTGTTTCGCTGCCCAACCAGACCCGACTGACGACAGTAAACCGGCAGCTCATCAAAACAAAAAAACTTGAAGGTAAGGAGGCAGCAATCCACAAAGGGGAACGAGCGGGGAACCAGCAGTTCCCGCAAAACCATCACTTAACGTGACACAAGGAGTTCAGTTTCATGCTTGGTTCCTGAGGAAATGATGTAAACAAGGAGTTCAGTTTCATGCTTGGTTCCTGAGGAAATGATGTAAACAAGGAGTTCAATTTCATGGTTGATTCCTGATTAAATGATGTAAACAAGGAGTTCAGTTTCATGGTTGATTCCTGAGGAAATGATGTAAACAAGGAGTTCAGTTTCATGGTTGATTCCTGAGGAAATGATGTAAACAAGGAGTTCAGTTTCATGGTTGATTTCTGAGGAAATAATGTAAACAAGGAGTTCAATTTCATGCTTGGTTCCTGAGGAAATGATGTAAACAAGGAGTTCAATTTCATGCTTGATTCCTGAGGACGAAAGCGTCCATTTCTGTACTAAATGTACGTTAGTACCTAAATATTGTCCCATTAGCCTCAAACTTGGGTGTTGATAATGAATTTGAATGTCCGATGCGTAGATTACGCAGGCCAGTAATTATAGCAGTAACGAACAGATAGAAGGGTGTAGCTAATTAGTAATGTACTTTTTTTTTTATTTTAAGCAAGATTTTTATTTAAGTAATGACCTAAGCTTGAAAGAAATATGTTTTCGGAAGAAAATTAAGCAAGATTAGTTTATTCTATTCCAGTAAAATGTGTTATAAGTGTACATAAAAATATTGAAAATCTTAATAACAGTTAAGTATCAGTAACAGACAAATGGTTACGGCTCCTAACAGACAGAAGTCATTTGAAGAGACTGTTCTGGTGTTAGTTTAAACGCTCCAATACATATTCGGCAGGTATTACAAATTTTAAGGAAGTTCTTATTGGAAACATAGAAATCTATTTTCCCTTCGAAATGATCCATCTTGGGTCAAAAATATTAATTTATATATAATCTAATTATCACCAACAAAAATTAAGAATTGAAGAATGGCAGGAAGGGGAGATTTTAAAATGGTAATCATTATCATCGGAATGAGAGGAACGGGAAGGTGGCTGTAGAGTGCCGGAGCCCGAAAAATTACGTCTAATGGTAGTTTGGTCACATTAAATGTTTAATATTGGCTGGCAAACTGGAAAATAAATTGAGTTAGTATGGGTAAGTGATAAGTTGTATACTTTTTTTTGACATTTATTGTTTAAGAAAGTTTCAGTGGGTTGAATAGTTTTTTACAGTTACAAGCAAATAATCAGATAAGGAAATGATTGCGCTGCATACAAAAACTCCGGCGTTTGGAGTTGTCGCTTTCCTGTTATGAACTGGGTTGCTTTCCTCTTCTGCTAACAGTAATGTTTCCTAGTGCAACTGTGAGGTTTTCCTCCGGTTGCAACTTTAAAACCTTTCTACCGTCAGTTCCTGTTTCAGTGCTGAATGACCTTATAGGTCCCAGCTCTTGGCCTTTGGCCTAAATTCTGTATTCTATTCTATGAACTGGGTTAAAGACAAGCTATTTCTGTGTCCTCTTTTGACATAATTTCGAAGGTAGTGGACTAAGCTGTACATATACACACTTGCCAAAGTCATGCATTCTGTAGGATTATAGCCGTAAAATCACAATAATGCTAGACGCCTTTCCAGTAGATAAATTTCCTTGGAATTCTTTTAAATAATAAATACACATTGCAGGGTTTTGTGTGAATATTATTCGTTGTTAAGGATAACTCACTCCAAAGTTGAAAGTTCTGATGTCTTACTTAGATTAAATATTAATCGTAAATCTATTGTTCAGTCATTTTTTTATTACATTAAAAGTCATAATATATACTCATACAAATGACACATATCGTTCGTAGACCTTCTATACCGTTCAAGAGATTCAGTATCAAGAAAACCATGTACGCTGTGTAAACAACATAAGGTCATCGTCATAGAGCGAAGTAGATGATGTAAGTTTGGTGTATCTTTGTCTGTACTTGAGTGAAACTCCAATAGCACGCTTGTAAGTTATGTAAATGAAATCTGGGGTACTGAATATTAAATGTATATTTGCCTCTGGAATTAGAATGACTTCTGTTTTTCTTTCCTCAACTTCTGCACGATTAGTTTTACTTTGGTTGTCATTAATATTTATGAAATAACTCCTATAGCGTAAATGTATAACGAATCTTAAATTAGGCTATATTTGTGGGGTTTTCCTTAGTGAAGTCTTGCAGAATGTTTTATTTATGGACGAACAAAGGATTCATTTATGCTTGCAACTCCTAATAGATTAGATAAAGCAGTCCAAATCTCTGTGGGAAAACCTTCTTTCAGTCTACACGCATACACACATACATACATACATACATACATACATACATACATACATACATACATACATATATACATACATACATATATATATATATATATATATATATATATATATATATATATATATATATATATATATATATATATATATTATATTCTGTATGTATATCTGTGTGTTTGTTCTGCAGAGACATAGCCCTCCATGTCTATTACTATCATATAGTAATAGTTATGTAACTATTACTATCATATAAAGTACGTAATTTGATCGTTCCTGATATTATAATGGACCCGTAATTATCACAATTTGGTAATTAGTCTACATATAAAGGCTCCGCCATCGAAGCTGCCCGCGTGAAAAATAGTATTTGAAGACTGGTACTTTCCTATTGTTTGTCTTTCCTCAACTTCTGCAAAATTAGTTTTACTTTGGCTGTCATTAATATTTATGAAATGACTCCTATTGCGTAAATGTATAACGGAACTTAAATTAGGCTAAATTTGTGGGTTTTCCTTAGTGATATTCTAAGGAATGATGGTGATACCCCTGTCGCATTTTTAAAGACAAATCCGTATTTTTCTTTGATTCAGTTTAGAATTTTATAAAAAACTCCTCGTATTTAATTTTAATGTTTTTATGAATTTTCCCTTTAATTTTATTGTATTAACGATTTGTTTCTAATCATCACATTTTTCTTGAGCTTTCCTAACGGCATTTATTAAAAGCCTTTTTGCCCGGGCCAGTGCCTGTGTGCCAGCTTATATCCGTAACGTACGGTTCCCGCAGCTATTGTAATCTAAATTAAATATTTTCATAAATATTTGTCGGATTTTTTTCTGTTTTATATATATATATATATATATATATATATATATATATATATATATATATATATATATATATATATATATATAATATATTGTATATATATATAATTATATGTATATATGTATTATATGTATAAATGTATACATATATATATATATACATATATATATATTTATTATTTATATACATGTATTATAGGCTATATATATTTATATATATACATATATTTATTTATATATTTATATATAGTATATTATGAGAGGCCGTGTGTTTTACGTTTTATGAATTTACTGACACATCCTTATTTCCAGTTACTTGCTGGAAATTCGTAAGAAATTGCATTTATCGTTATATTTTTCTTGAAAGTTATATTGCAATACTTTCTTTATATACATTTTTAATTTAAAGAACATCACACAACTCTGATATTAGACCTGTATTCTTCCTGAATTTTTCCCGTGGCTACCATTCGTATGGTAGCAAACCTATCTCTCTCTTCTTCCATTTCGTCGATTTTAATACTTTCCTAAAAGCTATAAATGTGTATTAGTTCCAGGGGTCGATGTCATTTGACGGTCTTTCATTTGCATTTTCATCGGCGGTAGCGGTTTGGCCATCAATATTTCAGCAAAAGTAAATAAGGTCTCATCATGCCAAGTGGATCTTTTATTTGTTTTTTAATATACACCCGTGACCTCTTTCTCGCTATGGAATATCGGTGTCTGTATGTTTATACTCACTCAGAGGTATGGTGAGAGAGAGAGAGAGAGAGAGAGAGAGAGAGAGAGAGAGAGAGAGAGAGAGAATATGTAAGATTTAGAAATAACTTAACAGAAGAACGAACGGTCGACGCTCGTTCATCCAGTCTGATGAATTTTCGCTTATTCTTTCATTCTTTTTCCTGGTCGTGATTATTGCGGGAAAGTCTCCCTGTTGCAAGAATTCTTTTCACTCCATAGATAATGATGATTATTTGATTTATTTTCAAGCTGGTGATTATTCGCATTGCGATTTACTCACTATTTGATTATAATATGATAATCTGTTTTAGGTGGAGTGAAAATAAAGTTTTTTTTTTATTTATGATTAAGATTGTGAACGGGAACCCGTTAGAGAGAGCGCTTTGGAAGAGTGATTGTGGGTTGTGGATGAGTTAAGGAACGGGATGGTTGGTTGAAGGTCACAGCTTATTTGAAGATAGTAGAAAATTTAACGACTTAATAGCTTTGTTCTTATGAGAACAGGAAGTTTACCGCAATTATAGGCATATAGGAAAGAAAAAAATGATTGATGTGGCTGACATGGTAAAGAAAAGTGTTATTATATGAACATCCTGAAGTTAGACGATCACATTTATACAAGAAAACGAAAATTCAGGTCTCTGAAAGGCTTTCAGAGAATCCAGTAGGTATTATCCCGAAATGTATCCACCTACGCGTCACCTCCGAGGTGCTAGTACTAAACATGGCGGAAGCTAAATGGGACGCCGTGTTTAGTACTAGCCCCTCGGGGACCAAAGATATCCTTTATTATTAATATATAGAAATATATAGAAATTGGTGTATATAATACAACGTAGGCTTAATGAAGACAGTGTTTCTCCTGACCCTAGCCTAAGCCAAGAGGAGTAGAGGAGGGGGGGGTTTAGACTGGAATAGACCTATCCTCACCATCGTAGCCAAGTGGACAGTCGATTTTTATTGCTGAAATATATACGTAGAATCTACTGGTCACTTTTTTACCAGATACATATGTAATTGTAATAGCCACAATGCCCTCTTAACTTTCTCGAATTCTTCGCGATTTTTTGGATACGCTTGTCACCCCAAAGCCTTAAGAGCCAAGTGCAAGAAATATGAAGAAATTCTGATGCCCATCCCCCTCAAAACAAGAATAGAGAGACACCCAACAATAAAATAAAAATCCCTCACCTGGACAGGATTAAGACATTGACACAGAAACTTGGAAACTCTAACCCTTTTGATTTTACCTACCCAAATACCTTGGCCAAATCCCTGGTTAACGTCCAGCAAAAGCCAGTCCCCAAAGACACAGGAGTTACAAAATCCCTGCCTCGATTGTGACCAATCTTTTATCGGTTTTACAGATAAATCACTCTCCCAGAAATTAATGCAGCATAAGCGTTCTGTTACGTACAGACAACAGATCTCAGCTATTTTGAGCCACATAAATAACCATAATCACAGAATAAACTGGAATTTGTCTCGTATAATTTATAGCAGCAATTGTCGGTTCAAAAGCCAGATGGCGGAATCAGCTTTGATTAAACAAAGAAATACGATGAATCTCTCAAAAGGCACCTGGGATTCAGGTATTATAGATAAAACCTTCCTCCAACCAGCGATTAAGAAGATTAAAGAGAAATTGTCAACTGGAGTGACGTAACGGCTGACCTATGGACCTTCTAGTATAAATACTGCTTTTCTGTAATATTTTCTCATTCACTATTTGCCTGATGAGAGAGACAGTTGGTCTCTGAAATATAGCATTTACTTTTTACATTTTGGCTTTTTTATGGGCTCCTTATATTTGATGGAATTCTGTTTTAACAGAGAATATTTCACAGTCGTATATGTATGTAGTGTGCTGCTATGTTTGTGTGTGTTTATGTGTATATATATATATATATATATATATATATGTATATATATATATATATATATATATATATAATATATATAATATATATATACACACACTTTATATATATATATATATATATATATATATATATATATATATATATATATAATATATATATACACACACTTTATATATATATATATATATATATATATATATATATATATATATATATATATATATATATATATATATATATATTTATTGTTTGTATGTATGTGTACATGTATAATGCTTTGATGACCAGTAATGGTGTATGTTACGTTATATATTCAGATGATAGGTATTATATGCATCGGTAAGTAGAAGCAAAATACCACCTTACGCTTTGGAAAAGATGTTTGGGTGCCTTTTTAACGAAATTCCAACGGAAATATTATCTTAACGGGATAATGATAAAAGAGGAAATTAATCCTTGATGAGCTCATGAAAAGGCGTCCAAACCACTTTAACTATACTGAAGAAAGTGTCTGAAGATGAATTTATTCACAAAAAACGGCGAGAAACAGCTGCTGGGCCTCGACTTGGGAGAAATGTTATGCTTCCAAGCACAATAGGTGTTCATAAAATGGGTAAGATCTTGTAGGGAGCGAAAATTGACAAAAAGAGGAGTGTAACTATAGGAAAGGCTGAGAGAGAGAGAGAGAGAGAGAGAGAGAGAGAGAGAGAGAGATTTTCAAGATCACTTTGTTTCTTCCCCGGGGGTCGGAGGGTGGTTAGATCTAGAGGAAAAGCAATGGCGAGGTCACTGTCGCGTTCAAATTGTAATCGCTGAATTTTGGTTAAACCCCCTGAGCAGAACACTTCCTCAGTATTACTGAATTTTGGTTAAAAATTCAGCAGAACACTTCCTCAATATTAGCAGCTTCATACACTTACAGATGGCTCGTCGGCTGGGCATGAGATCCCTTGCACCTACTGCGCCATTTAACTGTTTTGTTTACACTCTCGCTTTGCTTGGATATTAAGGCCTTTCTTTTCCGGCACCTTTTTCACTCTGTGTATCCAACATCTTTTGTGTCGTCCTCCCCGCCCCCTTTCCTGATATGTCTGAATTATATGCTCATTTTCATTAACCTATTGGCCTTCATTTTTTCCACATGATCAAACCATCTGTCGATGATTTGCTGACAAAGCTCAGTGTTGGTTCTATTTCTTAACACGGGATTCATGATGGTAAATAATAAACAAAACCCGAGTGTAAGTTATAATTGAGTAACTGTAATCAACACCAAACCCGAAATAGTTTAAAAGTATTATTATTATTATTATTATTATTATTATTTTTTTATTATTATTATTATTATTATTATTATTATTATTATTATTATTATTATTATTATTATTATTATTATTGTTATTATTATTATTATTCAGAAGATGAACCCTATTCATATGGAACAAGCCCACCACAGGGGCCACTGACTTAAAATTCAAGCTTCCAAAGAATATGGTATTCGTTCGAAAGAAGTTACAGAAAGTAAAGGGAAGTGCGGGAACAGATCAGTTACTGGAAAAACATATAAATTAGCAAGTTAATAAATAGATAAATAAAAATGTAAGTAAATCATTAAAATACAAGAAGAATAATTGTATTAGGGTAGTAATACATAGCATCTTCACTTGAGCTTCTGAAGTTCCAGTTGCACAACATCCCCAGGGAGGCTGTTCCACAGTCCAACGGTGTGAGGAATAAAGGACCTCTGGAACTGAGAAGTTTGACATCGGGGCACATTTACTGCATACTGGAGCTGCTGTTCAGCGAATCTGGTTGCCCTCGGCAGGAAAGGGGGATCAGGGATTAATTGTGAATGTTAAAGATCTCTGTTAAAATACAACTTCTAAAGGAGTGACAAACGAGAGACTATCCGTCGATGGTCCAAGGCATAACTGCTAATATTAGGAAACAGAAACCTCCCACCATGAGTCACTATCTAAAAGAGATAAATCTCTGGGAGAATCAGACATCCACACCCGAGAGCAGTATTGTAGTAAAGGAAGGACAAATGACCTATAGCAGGTTGCATAGATTTTATCGCTATTATAAATATATTTGAGGTCTTCCGAACAGTACCCAACTTTTGTGCGGCACTTGCTGAAACTTTCATTGGATGTTTCTCAAAGGTTAGTCGTGAGTCAAAAGTTACACATAGACGAATTAAAAGCTTCATATTCATTCAGCAGAGTCCCATCCACCTGAAGGGGAGAGGTGGTGGAAAATCTGTACATATGAAAAAGTGCAAAATTAAGAGTTATAAATAGACGAACTCTGAGTTTCCCAGTAAGCCAAACAATACTTACACTCATTTTCTAGTGTGAGATCAGCGCTGAATGACCTCACAGGTCTTATTGCTTGGCCTTTGGCCTAAATTCTATATTCAGTTCAATTCAGTTCTAGTATGAGATAATTTACATCTCAGGGTAAAAGTTTCTTGCATAAACTATATGCATCAGTTTACCTTTTTAGATCCTGCAACAGGACTACTCCAGTAGAATTGGTTTTGCCAAGACAATTCCATGAGCGTAAAAACTTCATTTTTTGTCATCCTGTTACAACAGATTTTTAACATGCTAGTAAAAAGAGCAGCCAATGAAGCGTAATCACGTTTGAATCTATGATGAAAATTATTTGAACCTAATTGAACCGCTTATTTGAATGTAATGGCATGCTTGAGATGGCCTCAGTCTTTCCACCTTAGGAAGAAAGTTCATTATTTCCAAGCATGAAATCCAAGTGTTTAATCCTTTAATACCCAAAGGACCATTACACTGACATGCTGTTAGCCCTTTGTTAACAATGTAATAGCATATATATATATATATATATATATATATATATATATA
Organism: Macrobrachium rosenbergii; assembly: GCF_040412425.1. NCBI lineage: Eukaryota > Metazoa > Arthropoda > Malacostraca > Decapoda > Palaemonidae > Macrobrachium > Macrobrachium rosenbergii. The sequence continues at coordinate 3,707,164 of NC_089758.1, forward strand.
TATATATATATATATATATATATACACATACATACACACACACACACACACATACGAGGGTAAGTCAAAAGTTCCAGGAAAAATTGTTGAATGATGTATTTACACAGGAATGAAACAACCCAAATACTTGGTAAACAATTATCTGTGATGTAGTGATCCATATAGACTTGTTACCTCAGTCATCCTCTTGCTACCGTGGTGTTAACATCTGCTTCAGAAAAGTAACTTCTTGAACCCATGGAAAATAAAAATTTTGAGATGAGAGCTAACATCAAGTTCCTGACCAAGCTTGATTGGAAATCAGGAAAAATTATTGAAGCTTTGCAACAAGTTTATGGAGATTCTTCTCCATCTAAATCAGTTGTTTATGATTGGATAAAGCGATTTAAGGATGGTCGGGAGGACCTCAAAGACAACCCAAGAGAGGGAAGACCATCGACTGCAAAAAAATGAAAGAATTGTGGCTTTGGTGCAGAATCTAGTGGATGAAGATCGTCGGATTACTATCGATATGATAGCTAATGAAACTGGGATCTCCCATGGTTCCGCATTTTCAATTTTAAATGAAAATCTTGGTTTGAGTAAACTTTCAGCACGTTGGGTCCCAAAAGCGTTGCGCGAAGACCAACTGCATCAAAGAGCTGAACTTTCTCTTGCAGTTTTAACGAAGATTGAATCAAATGAATCAGAGTTTTTTGACCGGATTGTTACTGGAGATGAAACTTGGATCCATCAATATGACCCAGAAAGTAAAATTCAATCAAAGAAATGGTTACCAAGAGGTTCAGCTGCACCAGTGAAGTTCAAAGTGGCGAGATCTGCCCAGAAGGTTATGGCAACAGTGTTTTGGGACTCCAAAGGAGTGATTTTGACTGATTTCCTTGAAGGACAAAAACAATCACCGGGAACTACTACAAAGGTGTTTTGCAAAAACTGAAGACTGCATTGGCTAAAAACGTCGAGGAAAGTTGCACCGCAGAATTTTGTTCCATCATGATAACGCTCCAGCACATTCATCAAGGGTTGCAAGAGAAGTCCTACGGAAATTTAGGTGGGAAACTCTTCCACATCCTCCTTATAGTCCTGATCTTGCTCCTTCAGATTTTTTCTGTTCCCAAAACTCAAGGAACACTTAAGAGGAGTCCGGTTTGAATCTTTGGATGCTGCTAAACATGCAGTTTCAACATGGTTTAATAGAAAGGCCCCAAATTTCTACAAAGAAGGGTTGCAGAGGTGGAAACAGCGCCTTGAAAAGTGTATAGAGTTAGATGGTAGATATGTAGAAAAATGATGTTTGAATTTCCTTAAATAACGAGTATATTGAATTTTTCCTGAACTTTTTGACTTACCCTCGTATATGTATATATATATATATATATATATATATATATATATATATATATATATATATATATATATATATATATATATATATATATATATATATATATATATATATCAGGTAAGGGTGACAAAGTGAAGGTCGTTCATTAATAGGTCATACATTTATTACGTGTGTGTATGTATATGTATATGTATATATATATATATATATATATATATATATATATATATATATATATATATATATATATATATATATATATATATATATATATATATATATATATATATATATATATATATATATATGCTATCACAATTTTAAATGCTGTACGTCACCAACTACCAAGACTCATTACCATACCAGAAAAAGGGAAATAGTATCGAAAGTCCACTATACTTCAGTTGCATTTAGTAGCGTGTCTCTTAATACAATTACCACAGATTCATACTGTACTTAATATTCAAGAGTAATTAAAAAAAGACTACGCCTGATAAGGTACTAGAAAACCCACGTTGTGAAAAAAATATCTTTTTTAAAATTTTATGTTCACTGCAGTAACATATTTAGTTGTGTATGAAGTAATTTTATGTTCACTGCAATAACATAATTAGTTGTATGTGAAGTTCACAGATAAGATGTTGATAAGCACGACTAATGAAGCAATGGGAAGTTAGAGATGAATAATTAAAAACAAAATACGGTGCAGACAATCGGAAGCATAAAAACATAGAGAAAAATGTAGAGCAAAATGTCGAATTTCCCAGACCATATTTGCTAATCTCTCAACACTTAGTAAAAATGAAATCATTAATATAAGCCATACTCACTAACAAAAACTAACGATCCACATAAATATTTTTACTTAAAAATTTTTGCTGTATACTATCAGTCACGAAAGAATGAGAGAGAGAGAGAGAGAGAGAGAGAGAGAGAGAGAGAGAGAGAGAGAGAGAGAGAGAGAGAGAAGTCCCCTCTGCTTACAAAGACTGGTGTTGACTTCCCGTGATTGGAACTTAACATGTAAACGAACACTAAGGAGTCAAATCTACTTTCATTTCTACGAATAAAAGATAAAAAAAAACGGGGAGAGGCTTTTACCAACAGAATCAATAGAACTTGATGTGCAGCCTAACTACGCCAAAGTTAGAACTTAGAATAAAGAGCAAACAATCCTCATTTTATTCTACGAAATACGATTAAAAAACGGGACAGCAAGAGCAATTTCCTCCCTTTCTCGAATAACGGAGAATACATTGGGAAAGAGGAAAACGCGAAGAGAGGATGGGAGGATAAACGAGTAAAAAAAAAAACTGATAAAGGAATAAGATAGAAACATTTGACAAAACCACGATGAAGCGAAAAAGAAATATCCAACAAACTCAGGAAGAAAGGGTGGGTGTGGAAATTGGAAGAGTAAAAGGAACAGTCAACAAAAACTAGGAGACAGAGACGAACACAAAACTCCACATATCCGTGGGTCTAAGGACAACGAAATATTGGCTGTTAGATTCCACTATAAGAATGTACAGACCGGACCACACCCACCCAGTGGTATATTATGCAGTGAGATTCTCAAAGCCAAAGGAATCCTTGAATGGTCATTGCAGTGACATTACTTTGGAGAAAGCAATACGTCTCCAATTTTTCCATCACAGCAGTTTTTTGTACATAAAAAAATAACCAAGAAAACTGAACTGATTTCTTTAAGGAATAAAAAAATTTCACTAACACTAATTCAGTTAATAAATAAGCTATATGCTTTACAAACGTAGAAATTGAATGTAAAGACTGCAAGAACATTGGTAGTAAAAATCTATTCATAAAAGAAATAGCTTCCTCAACATGCCTAGAAATTATATCTTATTTTCAGAGAACACCCTTTAGCAAGAACTTCACATAAACACTAACTTCACTAGTTATTCTGGCATTTAGTTCCAAGAGCAAGGACATACTTTTTTTCGTTTGCGTGAAAATATATAAAAGACAGTGTATCAAAATCTGGGTTAACTAAATCAATGTATCTAGTTCAAAATTGACAAAGTAGAAAGATGGATAAAAGAATTTTTGCAAAACAGAAAACAGATAGTGATTGCAAACGATGAGAAATCGATGAAGCTACGGTAATATCCGGTGTACCACAAGGTACGGTGTTAGCTGCATTGCTGTTTGTGATTATGATTGCAGACATAGACAGTAATGTTAAGGACTCAGTAGTAAGAAGTTTCGCAGATGACACAAGAATAAGTAGAGAAATTGCTTGTGATGAAGATAGGAACTTGCTACAAAGAGACCTAAACAAAATATATAAATGGGCAGAGATAAATAGGATGGTATTTAACTCTGATAAATTTGAATCAATGATATGGTGATAAGAATGCTATAAGCATATAAAGGACCTAATAATGAGACAATCACAAACAAGGAAGCAGTTAAAGACCTTGGTGTGATGTTGAATAGGAATATGTTATGCAATGATCAAATAGCAATTTATTGGCAAAATGCAAAGCAAAAATGGGAATGTTGTTCCGGCACTTCAAAACAAGAAAAGCTGAACACATGATTATGCTTTATAAAAACGTACGTACGTAGTCCACTTGAATATTGCAATATAATATGGCACCCACACTACCAAAAGGATATTGCACAAATAGAGAGTGTACAAAGGTCATTTACAGCTAGAATAGAAGAAGTTAAGGACCTTGACTACTGGGAAAGACTACAATTCTTAAATTTATATAGTCTTGAAAGGAGAAGAGAACGCTACATGGTAATTCAAATGAAACAGATAGAAGGAATAACTGAAAACATCATGGAACTAAAATTATCAAAAAGAGCAAGCAGAGGTAGAATAATAGTGCCAAAACTATACCAGGAACATTAAGGAAAGCACACAGGACATTAATCCACCACGCACCAGCATCGATAATGCAGCGTCTATTCAATGCGCTACCAGCTCATCTGAGGAACATAACAGGAGTGAGCGTAGATGTGTTTAAGAATAAGCTCGACAAATATCTAAGATGCATCCCAGACCATCCAAGACTGGAAGATGCAAAATATACTGCGTTAGCAACTCTCTGGTAGACATCAAAGGTGCCTCACACTGAGGGACCTCCTGGGGCAACCTGAACGAATTGTAAGGTCTGTAAGGTCTGTAAGGTATACATTTACTACGGTTAAAGTATGCAGCACTATTCAATTCTCAAACACTTATTCTAATTT